>NW_028243273.1:600000-901633 GCF_964263255.1 Lissotriton vulgaris | reverse complement strand
AATCAGCCGTTTTTGCTCTAACATTAAATGCCTCCAAATGGTATTTAATTAACTTCCCGGGGTGAAGAAACCCTTTTTGAGAACTCAGAGTGAGTAAATTGGCCATTTTCATGCACTTTTAACCATTCCATAAATCTTGTGTTTTGGGCCCCTGGAAGCATGAAAATCACTTTAAACATGCTAATTTTAGCTCTAACACTGATGATCCACCTACAAATGTGAACTGACGTTCAAAAATAAAACATTTGAAAACGGACCATTTTCCACATTTCTGAAGCATGACGTAATGGGGGGGTGTTATCTCTTTTGTCGAAAATCAGCCGTTTTTGCTCGAACATTAAATGCCTCCAAATGGTATTTATTTCACTTCCCGAGCCCCTGGAAGCATGAAAATCACTTTAAACATGCTAATTTTAGCTCTAACACTGATGATCCACCTACAAATGTGAACTGACGTTCAAAAATAAAACATTTGAAAACGGACCATTTTCCACATTTCTGAAGCATGACGTAATGGGGGGGTGTTATCTCTTTTGTCGAAAATCAGCCGTTTTTGCTCTAACATTAAATGCCTCCAAATGGTATTTAATTAACTTCCCGGGGTGAAGAAACCCTTTTTGAGAACTCAGAGTGAGTAAATTGGCCATTTTCATGCACTTTTAACCATTCCATAAATCTTGTGTTTTGGGCCCCTGGAAGCATGAAAATCACTTTAAACATGCTAATTTTAGCTCTAACACTGATGATCCACCTACAAATGTGAACTGACGTTCAAAAATAAAACATTTGAAAACGGACCATTTTCCACATTTCTGAAGCATGACGTAATGGGGGGGTGTTATCTCTTTTGTCGAAAATCAGCCGTTTTTGCTCTAACATTAAATGCCTCCAAATGGTATTTAATTAACTTCCCGGGGTGAAGAAACCCTTTTTGAGAACTCAGAGTGAGTAAATTGGCCATTTTCATGCACTTTTAACCATTCCATAAATCTTGTGTTTTGGGCCCCTGGAAGCATGAAAATCACTTTAAACATGCTAATTTTAGCTCTAACACTGATGATCCACCTACAAAAGTGAACTGACGTTCAAAAAGAAAACATTTGAAAACGGACCATTTTCCACATTTCTGAAGCATGACGTAATGGGGGGGTGTTATCTCTTTTGTCGAAAATCAGCTGTTTTTGCTCGAACATTAAATGCCTCCAAATGGTATTTATTTCACTTCCCGAGCCCCTGGAAGCATGAAAATCACTTTAAACATGCTAATTTTAGCTCTAACACTGATGATCCACCTACAAATGTGAACTGACGTTCAAAAATAAAACATTTGAAAACGGACCATTTTCCACATTTCTGAAGCATGACGTAATGGGGGGGTGTTATCTCTTTTGTCGAAAATCAGCCGTTTTTGCTCTAACATTAAATGCCTCCAAATGGTATTTAATTAACTTCCCGGGGTGAAGAAACCCTTTTTGAGAACTCAGAGTGAGTAAATTGGCCATTTTCATGCACTTTTAACCATTCCATAAATCTTGTGTTTTGGGCCCCTGGAAGCATGAAAATCACTTTAAACATGCTAATTTTAGCTCTAACACTGATGATCCACCTACAAATGTGAACTGACGTTCAAAAATAAAACATTTGAAAACGGACCATTTTCCACATTTCTGAAGCATGACGTAATGGGGGGGTGTTATCTCTTTTTTCGAAAATCAGCCGTTTTTGCTCTAACATTAAATGCCTCCAAATGGTATTTAATTAACTTCCCGGGGTGAAGAAACCCTTTTTGAGAACTCAGAGTGAGTAAATTGGCCATTTTCATGCACTTTTAACCATTCCATAAATCTTGTGTTTTGGGCCCCTGGAAGCATGAAAATCACTTTAAACATGCTAATTTTAGCTCTAACACTGATGATCCACCTACAAATGTGAACTGACGTTCAAAAATAAAACATTTGAAAACGGACCATTTTCCACATTTCTGAAGCATGACGTAATGGGGGGGTGTTATCTCTTTTGTCGAAAATCAGCCGTTTTTGCTCGAACATTAAATGCCTCCAAATGGTATTTATTTCACTTCCCGAGCCCCTGGAAGCATGAAAATCACTTTAAACATGCTAATTTTAGCTCTAACACTGATGATCCACCTACAAATGTGAACTGACGTTCAAAAATAAAACATTTGAAAACGGACCATTTTCCACATTTCTGAAGCATGACGTAATGGGGGGGTGTTATCTCTTTTGTCGAAAATCAGCCGTTTTTGCTCTAACATTAAATGCCTCCAAATGGTATTTAATTAACTTCCCGGGGTGAAGAAACCCTTTTTGAGAACTCAGAGTGAGTAAATTGGCCATTTTCATGCACTTTTAACCATTCCATAAATCTTGTGTTTTGGGCCCCTGGAAGCATGAAAATCACTTTAAACATGCTAATTTTAGCTCTAACACTGATGATCCACCTACAAATGTGAACTGACGTTCAAAAATAAAACATTTGAAAACGGACCATTTTCCACATTTCTGAAGCATGACGTAATGGGGGGGTGTTATCTCTTTTTTCGAAAATCAGCCGTTTTTGCTCTAACATTAAATGCCTCCAAATGGTATTTAATTAACTTCCCGGGGTGAAGAAACCCTTTTTGAGAACTCAGAGTGAGTAAATTGGCCATTTTCATGCACTTTTAACCATTCCATAAATCTTGTGTTTTGGGCCCCTGGAAGCATGAAAATCACTTTAAACATGCTAATTTTAGCTCTAACACTGATGATCCACCTACAAATGTGAACTGACGTTCAAAAATAAAACATTTGAAAACGGACCATTTTCCACATTTCTGAAGCATGACGTAATGGGGGGGTGTTATCTCTTTTGTCGAAAATCAGCCGTTTTTGCTCGAACATTAAATGCCTCCAAATGGTATTTATTTCACTTCCCGAGCCCCTGGAAGCATGAAAATCACTTTAAACATGCTAATTTTAGCTCTAACACTGATGATCCACCTACAAATGTGAACTGACGTTCAAAAATAAAACATTTGAAAACGGACCATTTTCCACATTTCTGAAGCATGACGTAATGGGGGGGTGTTATCTCTTTTGTCGAAAATCAGCCGTTTTTGCTCTAACATTAAATGCCTCCAAATGGTATTTAATTAACTTCCCGGGGTGAAGAAACCCTTTTTGAGAACTCAGAGTGAGTAAATTGGCCATTTTCATGCACTTTTAACCATTCCATAAATCTTGTGTTTTGGGCCCCTGGAAGCATGAAAATCACTTTAAACATGCTAATTTTAGCTCTAACACTGATGATCCACCTACAAATGTGAACTGACGTTCAAAAATAAAACATTTGAAAACGGACCATTTTCCACATTTCTGAAGCATGACGTAATGGGGGGGTGTTATCTCTTTTGTCGAAAATCAGCCGTTTTTGCTCTAACATTAAATGCCTCCAAATGGTATTTAATTAACTTCCCGGGGTGAAGAAACCCTTTTTGAGAACTCAGAGTGAGTAAATTGGCCATTTTCATGCACTTTTAACCATTCCATAAATCTTGTGTTTTGGGCCCCTGGAAGCATGAAAATCACTTTAAACATGCTAATTTTAGCTCTAACACTGATGATCCACCTACAAAAGTGAACTGACGTTCAAAAAGAAAACATTTGAAAACGGACCATTTTCCACATTTCTGAAGCATGACGTAATGGGGGGGTGTTATCTCTTTTGTCGAAAATCAGCTGTTTTTGCTCGAACATTAAATGCCTCCAAATGGTATTTATTTCACTTCCCGAGCCCCTGGAAGCATGAAAATCACTTTAAACATGCTAATTTTAGCTCTAACACTGATGATCCACCTACAAATGTGAACTGACGTTCAAAAATAAAACATTTGAAAACGGACCATTTTCCACATTTCTGAAGCATGACGTAATGGGGGGGTGTTATCTCTTTTGTCGAAAATCAGCCGTTTTTGCTCTAACATTAAATGCCTCCAAATGGTATTTAATTAACTTCCCGGGGTGAAGAAACCCTTTTTGAGAACTCAGAGTGAGTAAATTGGCCATTTTCATGCACTTTTAACCATTCCATAAATCTTGTGTTTTGGGCCCCTGGAAGCATGAAAATCACTTTAAACATGCTAATTTTAGCTCTAACACTGATGATCCACCTACAAATGTGAACTGACGTTCAAAAATAAAACATTTGAAAACGGACCATTTTCCACATTTCTGAAGCATGACGTAATGGGGGGGTGTTATCTCTTTTTTCGAAAATCAGCCGTTTTTGCTCTAACATTAAATGCCTCCAAATGGTATTTAATTAACTTCCCGGGGTGAAGAAACCCTTTTTGAGAACTCAGAGTGAGTAAATTGGCCATTTTCATGCACTTTTAACCATTCCATAAATCTTGTGTTTTGGGCCCCTGGAAGCATGAAAATCACTTTAAACATGCTAATTTTAGCTCTAACACTGATGATCCACCTACAAATGTGAACTGACGTTCAAAAATAAAACATTTGAAAACGGACCATTTTCCACATTTCTGAAGCATGACGTAATGGGGGGGTGTTATCTCTTTTGTCGAAAATCAGCCGTTTTTGCTCGAACATTAAATGCCTCCAAATGGTATTTATTTCACTTCCCGAGCCCCTGGAAGCATGAAAATCACTTTAAACATGCTAATTTTAGCTCTAACACTGATGATCCACCTACAAATGTGAACTGACGTTCAAAAATAAAACATTTGAAAACGGACCATTTTCCACATTTCTGAAGCATGACGTAATGGGGGGGTGTTATCTCTTTTGTCGAAAATCAGCCGTTTTTGCTCTAACATTAAATGCCTCCAAATGGTATTTAATTAACTTCCCGGGGTGAAGAAACCCTTTTTGAGAACTCAGAGTGAGTAAATTGGCCATTTTCATGCACTTTTAACCATTCCATAAATCTTGTGTTTTGGGCCCCTGGAAGCATGAAAATCACTTTAAACATGCTAATTTTAGCTCTAACACTGATGATCCACCTACAAATGTGAACTGACGTTCAAAAATAAAACATTTGAAAACGGACCATTTTCCACATTTCTGAAGCATGACGTAATGGGGGGGTGTTATCTCTTTTGTCGAAAATCAGCCGTTTTTGCTCTAACATTAAATGCCTCCAAATGGTATTTAATTAACTTCCCGGGGTGAAGAAACCCTTTTTGAGAACTCAGAGTGAGTAAATTGGCCATTTTCATGCACTTTTAACCATTCCATAAATCTTGTGTTTTGGGCCCCTGGAAGCATGAAAATCACTTTAAACATGCTAATTTTAGCTCTAACACTGATGATCCACCTACAAAAGTGAACTGACGTTCAAAAAGAAAACATTTGAAAACGGACCATTTTCCACATTTCTGAAGCATGACGTAATGGGGGGGTGTTATCTCTTTTGTCGAAAATCAGCTGTTTTTGCTCGAACATTAAATGCCTCCAAATGGTATTTATTTCACTTCCCGAGCCCCTGGAAGCATGAAAATCACTTTAAACATGCTAATTTTAGCTCTAACACTGATGATCCACCTACAAATGTGAACTGACGTTCAAAAATAAAACATTTGAAAACGGACCATTTTCCACATTTCTGAAGCATGACGTAATGGGGGGGTGTTATCTCTTTTGTCGAAAATCAGCCGTTTTTGCTCTAACATTAAATGCCTCCAAATGGTATTTAATTAACTTCCCGGGGTGAAGAAACCCTTTTTGAGAACTCAGAGTGAGTAAATTGGCCATTTTCATGCACTTTTAACCATTCCATAAATCTTGTGTTTTGGGCCCCTGGAAGCATGAAAATCACTTTAAACATGCTAATTTTAGCTCTAACACTGATGATCCACCTACAAATGTGAACTGACGTTCAAAAATAAAACATTTGAAAACGGACCATTTTCCACATTTCTGAAGCATGACGTAATGGGGGGGTGTTATCTCTTTTTTCGAAAATCAGCCGTTTTTGCTCTAACATTAAATGCCTCCAAATGGTATTTAATTAACTTCCCGGGGTGAAGAAACCCTTTTTGAGAACTCAGAGTGAGTAAATTGGCCATTTTCATGCACTTTTAACCATTCCATAAATCTTGTGTTTTGGGCCCCTGGAAGCATGAAAATCACTTTAAACATGCTAATTTTAGCTCTAACACTGATGATCCACCTACAAATGTGAACTGACGTTCAAAAATAAAACATTTGAAAACGGACCATTTTCCACATTTCTGAAGCATGACGTAATGGGGGGGTGTTATCTCTTTTGTCGAAAATCAGCCGTTTTTGCTCGAACATTAAATGCCTCCAAATGGTATTTATTTCACTTCCCGAGCCCCTGGAAGCATGAAAATCACTTTAAACATGCTAATTTTAGCTCTAACACTGATGATCCACCTACAAATGTGAACTGACGTTCAAAAATAAAACATTTGAAAACGGACCATTTTCCACATTTCTGAAGCATGACGTAATGGGGGGGTGTTATCTCTTTTGTCGAAAATCAGCCGTTTTTGCTCGAACATTAAATGCCTCCAAATGGTATTTATTTCACTTCCCGAGCCCCTGGAAGCATGAAAATCACTTTAAACATGCTAATTTTAGCTCTAACACTGATGATCCACCTACAAATGTGAACTGACGTTCAAAAATGAAACATTTGAAAACGGACCATTTTCCACATTTCTGAAGCATGACGTAATGGGGGGGTGTTATCTCTTTTGTCGAAAATCAGCCGTTTTTGCTCGAACATTAAATGCCTCCAAATGGTATTTATTTCACTTCCCGAGCCCCTGGAAGCATGAAAATCACTTTAAACATGCTAATTTTAGCTCTAACACTGATGATCCACCTACAAATGTGAACTGACGTTCAAAAATAAAACATTTGAAAACGGACCATTTTCCACATTTCTGAAGCATGACGTAATGGGGGGGTGTTATCTCTTTTGTCGAAAATCAGCCGTTTTTGCTCTAACATTAAATGCCTCCAAATGGTATTTAATTAACTTCCCGGGGTGAAGAAACCCTTTTTGAGAACTCAGAGTGAGTAAATTGGCCATTTTCATGCACTTTTAACCATTCCATAAATCTTGTGTTTTGGGCCCCTGGAAGCATGAAAATCACTTTAAACATGCTAATTTTAGCTCTAACACTGATGATCCACCTACAAATGTGAACTGACGTTCAAAAATAAAACATTTGAAAACGGACCATTTTCCACATTTCTGAAGCATGACGTAATGGGGGGGTGTTATCTCTTTTGTCGAAAATCAGCAGTTTTTGCTCGAACATTAAATGCCTCCAAATGGTATTTATTTCACTTCCCGAGCCCCTGGAAGCATGAAAATCACTTTAAACATGCTAATTTTAGCTCTAACACTGATGATCCACCTACAAATGTGAACTGACGTTCAAAAATAAAACATTTGAAAACGGACCATTTTCCACATTTCTGAAGCATGACGTAATGGGGGGGTGTTATCTCTTTTGTCGAAAATCAGCCGTTTTTGCTCGAACATTAAATGCCTCCAAATGGTATTTAATTAACTTCCCGGGGTGAAGAAACCCTTTTTGAGAACTCAGAGTGAGTAAATTGGCCATTTTCATGCACTTTTAACCATTCCATAAATCTTGTGTTTTGGGCCCCTGGAAGCATGAAAATCACTTTAAACATGCTAATTTTAGCTCTAACACTGATGATCCACCTACAAATGTGAACTGACGTTCAAAAATAAAACATTTGAAAACTGACCATTTTCCACATTTCTGAAGCATGACGTAATGGGGGGGTGTTATCTCTTTTGTCGAAAATCAGCCGTTTTTGCTCCAACATTAAATGCCTCCAAATGGTATTTAATTAACTTCCCGGGGTGAAGAAACCCTTTTTGAGAACTCAGAGTGAGTAAATTGGCCATTTTCATGCACTTTTAACCATTCCATAAATCTTGTGTTTTGGGCCCCTGGAAGCATGAAAATCACTTTAAACATGCTAATTTTAGCTCTAACACTGATGATCCAACTACAAATGTGAACTGACGTTCAAAAATAAAACATTTGAAAACGGACCATTTTCCACATTTCTGAAGCATGACGTAATGGGGGGGGTGTTATCTCTTTTGTCGAAAATCAGCCGTTTTTGCTCGAACATTAAATGCCTCCAAATGGTATTTATTTCACTTCCCGAGCCCCTGGAAGCATGAAAATCACTTTAAACATGCTAATTTTAGCTCTAACACTGATGATCCACCTACAAATGTGAACTGACGTTCAAAAATAAAACATTTGAAAACGGACCATTTTCCACATTTCTGAAGCATGACGTAATGGGGGGGTGTTATCTCTTTTGTCGAAAATCAGCCATTTTTGCTCGAACATTAAATGCCTCCAAATGGTATTTATTTCACTTCCCGAGCCCCTGGAAGCATGAAAATCACTTTAAACATGCTAATTTTAGCTCTAACACTGATGATCCACCTACAAATGTGAACTGACGTTCAAAAATGAAACATTTGAAAACGGACCATTTTCCACATTTCTGAAGCATGACGTAATGGGGGGGTGTTATCTCTTTTGTCGAAAATCAGCCGTTTTTGCTCGAACATTAAATGCCTCCAAATGGTATTTATTTCACTTCCCGAGCCCCTGGAAGCATGAAAATCACTTTAAACATGCTAATTTTAGCTCTAACACTGATGATCCACCTACAAATGTGAACTGACGTTCAAAAATGAAACATTTGAAAACGGACCATTTTCCTCATTTCTGAAGCATGACGTAATGGGGGGGGTGTTATCTCTTTTGTCGAAAATCAGCCATTTTTGCTCGAACATTAAATGCCTCCAAATGGTATTTAATTAACTTCCCGGGGTGAAGAAACCCTTTTTGAGAACTCAGAGTGAATAAATTGGCCATTTTCATGCACTTTTAACCATTCCATAAATCTTGTGTTTTGGGCCCCTGGAAGCATGAACATCACTTTAAACATGCTAATTTTAGCTCTAACACTGATGATCCACCTACAAATGTGAACTGACGTTCAAAAATAAAACATTTGAAAACGGACCATTTTCCACATTTCTGAAGCATGACGTAATGGGGGGGTGTTATCTCTTTTGTCGAAAATCAGCCGTTTTTGCTCGAACATTAAATGCCTCCAAATGGTATTTAAATAACTTCCCGAGCCCCTGGAAGCATGAAAATCACTTTAAACATGCTAATTTTAGCTCTAACACTGATGATCCACCTACAAATGTGAACTGACGTTCAAAAATAAAACATTTGAAAACGGACCATTTTCCACATTTCTGAAGCATGACGTAATGGGGGGGTGTTATCTCTTTTGTCGAAAATCAGCCGTTTTTGCTCGAACATTAAATGCCTCCAAATGGTATTTATTTCACTTCCCGAGCCCCTGGAAGCATGAAAATCACTTTAAACATGCTAATTTTAGCTCTAACACTGATGATCCACCTACAAATGTGAACTGACGTTCAAAAATAAAACATTTGAAAACGGACCATTTTCCACATTTCTGAAGCATGACGTAATGGGGGGGTGTTATCTCTTTTGTCGAAAATCAGCCGTTTTTGCTCGAACATTAAATGCCTCCAAATGGTATTTATTTCACTTCCCGAGCCCCTGGAAGCATGAAAATCACTTTAAACATGCTAATTTTAGCTCTAACACTGATGATCCACCTAAAAATGTGAACTGACGTTCAAAAATGAAACATTTGAAAACGGACCATTTTCCTCATTTCTGAAGCATGACGTAATGGGGGGGTGTTATCTCTTTTAACGAAAATCAGCCATTTTTGCTCGAACATTAAATGCCTCCAAATGGTATTTAATTAACTTCCCGGGGTGAAGAAACCCTTTTTGAGAACTCAGAGTGAATAAATTGGCCATTTTCATGCACTTTTAACCATTCCATAAATCTTGTGTTTTGGGCCCCTGGAAGCATGAAAATCACTTTAAACATGCTAATTTTAGCTCTAACACTGATGATCCACCTACAAATGTGAACTGACGTTCAAAAATAAAACATTTGAAAACGGACCATTTTCCACATTTCTGAAGCATGACGTAATGGGGGGGTGTTATCTCTTTTGTCGAAAATCAGCCGTTTTTGCTCGAACATTAAATGCCTCCAAATGGTATTTATTTCACTTCCCGAGCCCCTGGAAGCATGAAAATCACTTTAAACATGCTAATTTTAGCTCTAACACTGATGATCCACCTAAAAATGTGAACTGACGTTCAAAAATGAAACATTTGAAAACGGACCATTTTCCTCATTTCTGAAGCATGACGTAATGGGGGGGTGTTATCTCTTTTAACGAAAATCAGCCATTTTTGCTCGAACATTAAATGCCTCCAAATGGTATTTAATTAACTTCCCGGGGTGAAGAAACCCTTTTTGAGAACTCAGAGTGAATAAATTGGCCATTTTCATGCACTTTTAACCATTCCATAAATCTTGTGTTTTGGGCCCCTGGAAGCATGAAAATCACTTTAAACATGCTAATTTTAGCTCTAACACTGATGATCCACCTACAAATGTGAACTGACGTTCAAAAATAAAACATTTGAAAACGGACCATTTTCCACATTTCTGAAGCATGACGTAATGGGGGGGTGTTATCTCTTTTGTCGAAAATCAGCCGTTTTTGCTCGAACATTAAATGCCTCCAAATGGTATTTAATTAACTTCCCAAACCCCTGGAAGCATGAAAATCACTTTAAACATGCTAATTTTAGCTCTAACACTGATGATCCACCTACAAATGTGAACTGACGTTCAAAAATAAAACATTTGAAAACGGACCATTTTCCACATTTCTGAAGCATGACGTAATGGGGGGGTGTTATCTCTTTTGTCGAAAATCAGCCGTTTTTTTCTCGAACATTAAATGCCTCCAAATGGTATTTAATTAACTTCCCGAGCCCCTGGAAGCATGAAAATCACTTTAAACATGCTAATTTTAGCTCTAACACTGATGATCCACCTACAAATGTGAACTGACGTTCAAAAATAAAACATTTGAAAACGGACCATTTTCCACATTTCTGAAGCATGACGTAATGGGGGGGTGTTATCTCTTTTGTCGAAAATCAGCCGTTTTTGCTCTAACATTAAATGCCTCCAAATGGTATTTAATTAACTTCCCGAGCCCCTGGAAGCATGAAAATCACTTTAAACATGCTAATTTTAGCTCTAACACTGATGATCCACCTACAAATGTGAACTGACGTTCAAAAATAAAACATTTGAAAACGGACCATTTTCCACATTTCTGAAGCATGACGTAATGGGGGGGTGTTATCTCTTTTGTCGAAAATCAGCCGTTTTTGCTCTAACATTAAATGCCTCCAAATGGTATTTAATTAACTTCCCGAGCCCCTGGAAGCATGAAAATCACTTTAAACATGCTAATTTTAGCTCTAACACTGATGATCCACCTACAAATGTGAACTGACGTTCAAAAATAAAACATTTGAAAACGGACCATTTTCCACATTTCTGAAGCATGACGTAATTGGGGGGTGTTATCTCTTTTGTCGAAAATCAGCCGTTTTTGCTCTAACATTAAATGCCTCCAAATGGTATTTAATTAACTTCCCGGGGTGAAGAAACCCTTTTTGAGAACTCAGAGTGAGTAAATTGGCCATTTTCATGCACTTTTAACCAGTCCATAAATCTTGTGTTTTGGGCCCCTGGAAGCATGAAAATCACTTTAAACATGCTAATTTTAGCTCTAACACTGATGATCCACCTACAAATGTGAACTGACGTTCAAAAATAAAACATTTGAAAACTGACCATTTTCCACATTTCTGAAGCATGACGTAATGGGGGGGTGTTATCTCTTTTGTCGAAAATCAGCCGTTTTTGCTCGAACATTAAATGCCTCCAAATGGTATTTATTTCACTTCCCGAGCCCCTGGAAGCATGAAAATCACTTTAAACATGCAAATTTTAGCTCTAACACTGATGATCCACCTACAAATGTGAACTGACGTTCAAAAATAAAACATTTGAAAACGGACCATTTTCCACATTTCTGAAGCATGACGTAATGGGGGGGTGTTATCTCTTTTGTCGAAAATCAGCCGTTTTTGCTCTAACATTAAATGCCTCCAAATGGTATTTAATTAACTTCCCGAGCCCCTGGAAGCATGAAAATCACTTTAAACATGCTAATTTTAGCTCTAACACTGATGATCCACCTACAAATGTGAACTGACGTTCAAAAATAAAACATTTGAAAACGGACCATTTTCCACATTTCTGAAGCATGACGTAATGGGGGGGTGTTATCTCTTTTGTCGAAAATCAGCCGTTTTTGCTCGAACATTAAATGCCTCCAAATGGTATTTATTTCACTTCCCGAGCCCCTGGAAGCATGAAAATCACTTTAAACATGCTAATTTTAGCTCTAACACTGATGATCCACCTACAAATGTGAACTGACGTTCAAAAATAAAACATTTGAAAACGGACCATTTTCCACATTTCTAAAGCATGACGTAATGGGGGGGTGTTATCTCTTTTGTCGAAAATCAGCCGTTTTTGCTCGAACATTAAAATCCTCCAAATGGTATTTAATTAACTTCCCGGGGTGAAGAAACCCTTTTTGAGAACTCAGAGTGAGTAAATTGGCCATTTTCATGCACTTTTAACCATTCCATAAATCTTGTGTTTTGGGCCCCTGGAAGCATGAAAATCACTTTAAACATGCTAATTTTAGCTCTAACACTGATGATCCACCTACAAATGTGAACTGACGTTCAAAAATAAAACATTTGAAAACGGACCATTTTCCACATTTCTGAAGAATGACGTAATGGGGGGTGTTATCTCTTTTGTCGAAAATCAGCCGTTTTTGCTCGAACATTAAATGCCTCCAAATGGTATTTAATTAACTTCCCGAGCCCCTGGAAGCATGAAAATCACTTTAAAGATGCTAATTTTAGCTCAAACACTGATGATCCACCTACAAATGTGAACTGACGTTCAAAAATAAAACATTTGAAAACGGACCATTTTCCACATTTCTGAAGCATGACGTAATGGGGGGGTGTTATCTCTTTTGTCGAAAATCAGCCGTTTTTGCTCGAACATTAAATGCCTCCAAATGGTATTTATTTCACTTCCCGAGCCCCTGGAAGCATGAAAATCACTTTAAACATGCTAATTTTAGCTCTAACACTGATGATCCACCTACAAATGTGAACTGACGTTCAAAAATAAAACATTTGAAAACGGACCATTTTCCACATTTCTGAAGCATGACGTAATGGGGGGGTGTTATCTCTTTTGTCGAAAATCAGCCGTTTTTGCTCTAACATTAAATGCCTCCAAATGGTATTTAATTAACTTCCCGGGGTGAAGAAACCCTTTTTGAGAACTCAGAGTGAGTAAATTGGCCATTTTCATGCACTTTTAACCATTCCATAAATCTTGTGTTTTGGGCCCCTGGAAGCATGAAAATCACTTTAAACATGCTAATTTTAGCTCTAACACTGATGATCCACCTACAAATGTGAACTGACGTTCAAAAATAAAACATTTGAAAACGGACCATTTTCCACATTTCTGAAGCATGACGTAATGGGGGGGTGTTATCTCTTTTGTCGAAAATCAGCCGTTTTTGCTCTAACATTAAATGCCTCCAAATGGTATTTAATTAACTTCCCGGGGTGAAGAAACCCTTTTTGAGAACTCAGAGTGAGTAAATTGGCCATTTTCATGCACTTTTAACCATTCCATAAATCTTGTGTTTTGGGCCCCTGGAAGCATGAAAATCACTTTAAACATGCTAATTTTAGCTCTAACACTGATGATCCACCTACAAAAGTGAACTGACGTTCAAAAATAAAACATTTGAAAACGGACCATTTTCCACATTTCTAAAGCATGACGTAATGGGGGGGTGTTATCTCTTTTGTCGAAAATCAGCCGTTTTTGCTCGAACATTAAAATCCTCCAAATGGTATTTAATTAACTTCCCGGGGTGAAGAAACCCTTTTTGAGAACTCAGAGTGAGTAAATTGGCCATTTTCATGCACTTTTAACCATTCCATAAATCTTGTGTTTTGGGCCCCTGGAAGCATGAAAATCACTTTAAACATGCTAATTTTAGCTCTAACACTGATGATCCACCTACAAATGTGAACTGACGTTCAAAAATAAAACATTTGAAAACGGACCATTTTCCACATTTCTGAAGAATGACGTAATGGGGGGTGTTATCTCTTTTGTCGAAAATCAGCCGTTTTTGCTCGAACATTAAATGCCTCCAAATGGTATTTAATTAACTTCCCGAGCCCCTGGAAGCATGAAAATCACTTTAAACATGCTAATTTTAGCTCTAACACTGATGATCCACCTACAAATGTGAACTGACGTTCAAAAATAAAACATTTGAAAACGGACCATTTTCCACATTTCTGAAACATGACGTAATGGGGGGGTGTTATCTCTTTTGTCGAAAATCAGCCGTTTTTGCTCGAACATTAAATGCCTCCAAATGGTATTTATTTCACTTCCCGAGCCCCTGGAAGCATGAAAATCACTTTAAACATGCTAATTTTAGCTCTAACACTGATGATCCACCTACAAATGTGAACTGACGTTCAAAAATAAAACATTTGAAAACGGACCATTTTCCACATTTCTGAAGCATGACGTAATGGGGGGGTGTTATCTCTTTTGTCGAAAATCAGCCGTTTTTGCTCTAACATTAAATGCCTCCAAATGGTATTTAATTAACTTCCCGGGGTGAAGAAACCCTTTTTGAGAACTCAGAGTGAGTAAATTGGCCATTTTCATGCACTTTTAACCATTCCATAAATCTTGTGTTTTGGGCCCCTGGAAGCATGAAAATCACTTTAAACATGCTAATTTTAGCTCTAACACTGATGATCCACCTACAAATGTGAACTGACGTTCAAAAATAAAACATTTGAAAACGGACCATTTTCCACATTTCTGAAGCATGACGTAATGGGGGGGTGTTATCTCTTTTGTCGAAAATCAGCCGTTTTTGCTCTAACATTAAATGCCTCCAAATGGTATTTAATTAACTTCCCGGGGTGAAGAAACCCTTTTTGAGAACTCAGAGTGAGTAAATTGGCCATTTTCATGCACTTTTAACCATTCCATAAATCTTGTGTTTTGGGCCCCTGGAAGCATGAAAATCACTTTAAACATGCTAATTTTAGCTCTAACACTGATGATCCACCTACAAAAGTGAACTGACGTTCAAAAAGAAAACATTTGAAAACGGACCATTTTCCACATTTCTGAAGCATGACGTAATGGGGGGGTGTTATCTCTTTTGTCGAAAATCAGCCGTTTTTGCTCGAACATTAAATGCCTCCAAATGGTATTTATTTCACTTCCCCAGCCCCTGGAAGCATGAAAATCACTTTAAACATGCTAATTTTAGCTCTAACACTGATGATCCACCTACAAATGTGAACTGACGTTCAAAAATAAAACATTTGAAAACGGACCATTTTCCACATTTCTGAAGCATGACGTAATGGGGGGGTGTTATCTCTTTTGTCGAAAATCAGCCGTTTTTGCTCTAACATTAAATGCCTCCAAATGGTATTTAATTAACTTCCCGGGGTGAAGAAACCCTTTTTGAGAACTCAGAGTGAGTAAATTGGCCATTTTCATGCACTTTTAACCATTCCATAAATCTTGTGTTTTGGGCCCCTGGAAGCATGAAAATCACTTTAAACATGCTAATTTTAGCTCTAACACTGATGATCCACCTACAAATGTGAACTGACGTTCAAAAATAAAACATTTGAAAACGGACCATTTTCCACATTTCTGAAGCATGACGTAATGGGGGGGTGTTATCTCTTTTTTCGAAAATCAGCCGTTTTTGCTCTAACATTAAATGCCTCCAAATGGTATTTAATTAACTTCCCGGGGTGAAGAAACCCTTTTTGAGAACTCAGAGTGAGTAAATTGGCCATTTTCATGCACTTTTAACCATTCCATAAATCTTGTGTTTTGGGCCCCTGGAAGCATGAAAATCACTTTAAACATGCTAATTTTAGCTCTAACACTGATGATCCACCTACAAATGTGAACTGACGTTCAAAAATAAAACATTTGAAAACGGACCATTTTCCACATTTCTGAAGCATGACGTAATGGGGGGGTGTTATCTCTTTTGTCGAAAATCAGCCGTTTTTGCTCGAACATTAAATGCCTCCAAATGGTATTTATTTCACTTCCCGAGCCCCTGGAAGCATGAAAATCACTTTAAACATGCTAATTTTAGCTCTAACACTGATGATCCACCTACAAATGTGAACTGACGTTCAAAAATGAAACATTTGAAAACGGACCATTTTCCACATTTCTGAAGCATGACGTAATGGGGGGGTGTTATCTCTTTTGTCGAAAATCAGCCGTTTTTGCTCGAACATTAAATGCCTCCAAATGGTATTTATTTCACTTCCCGAGCCCCTGGAAGCATGAAAATCACTTTAAACATGCTAATTTTAGCTCTAACACTGATGATCCACCTACAAATGTGAACTGACGTTCAAAAATAAAACATTTGAAAACGGACCATTTTCCACATTTCTGAAGCATGACGTAATGGGGGGGTGTTATCTCTTTTGTCGAAAATCTGCCGTTTTTGCTCTAACATTAAATGCCTCCAAATGGTATTTAATTAACTTCCCGGGGTGAAGAAACCCTTTTTGAGAACTCAGATTGAGTAAATTGGCCATTTTCATGCACTTTTAACCATTCCATAAATCTTGTGTTTTGGGCCCCTGGAAGCATGAAAATCACTTTAAACATGCTAATTTTAGCTCTAACACTGATGATCCACCTACAAATGTGAACTGACGTTCAAAAATAAAACATTTGAAAACGGACCATTTTCCACATTTCTGAAGCATGACGTAATGGGGGGGTGTTATCCCTTTTGTCGAAAATCAGCCGGTTTTGCTCGAACATTACATGCCTCCAAATGGTATTTAATTAACTTCCCGGGGTGAAGAAACCCTTTTTGAGAACTCAGAGTGAGTAAATTGGCCATTTTCATGCACTTTTAACCATTCCATAAATCTTGTGTTTTGGGCCCCTGGAAGCATGAAAATCACTTTAAACATGCTAATTTTAGCTCTAACACTGATGATCCACCTACAAATGTGAACTGACGTTCAAAAATAAAACATTTGAAAACGGACCATTTTCCACATTTCTGAAGCATGACGTAATGGGGGGGTGTTATCTCTTTTGTCGAAAATCAGCCGTTTTTGCTCTAACATTAAATGCCTCCAAATGGTATTTAATTAACTTCCCGGGGTGAAGAAACCCTTTTTGAGAACTCAGAGTGAGTAAATTGGCCATTTTCATGCACTTTTAACCATTCCATAAATCTTGTGTTTTGGGCCCCTGGAAGCATGAAAATCACTTTAAACATGCTAATTTTAGCTCTAACACTGATGATCCACCTACAAATGTGAACTGACGTTCAAAAATAAAACATTTGAAAACGGACCATTTTCCACATTTCTGAAGCATGACGTAATGGGGGGGTGTTATCTCTTTTGTCGAAAATCAGCCGTTTTTGCTCGAACATTAAATGCCTCCAAACGGTATTTAATTAACTTCCCGGGGTGAAGAAACCCTTTTTGAGAACTCAGAGTGAGTAAATTGGCCATTTTCATGCACTTTTAACCATTCCATAAATCTTGTGTTTTGGGCCCCTGGAAGCATGAAAATCACTTTAAACATGCTAATTTTAGCTCTAACACTGATGATCCACCTACAAATGTGAACTGACGTTCAAAAATAAAACATTTGAAAACAGACCATTTTCCACATTTCTGAAGCATGACGTAATGGGGGGGTGTTATCTCTTTTGTCGAAAATCAGCAGTTTTTGCTCGAACATTAAATGCCTCCAAATGGTATTTATTTCACTTCCCGAGCCCCTGGAAGCATGAAAATCACTTTAAACATGCTAATTTCAGCTCTAACACTGATGATCCACCTACAAATGTGAACTGACGTTCAAAAATAAAACATTTGAAAACGGACCATTTTCCACATTTCTGAAGCATGACGTAATGGGGGGGTGTTATCTCTTTTGTCGAAAATCAGCCGTTTTTGCTCGAACATTAAATGCCTCCAAATGGTATTTAATTAACTTCCCGGGGTGAAGAAACCCTTTTTGAGTACTCAGAGTGAGTAAATTGGCCATTTTCATGCACTTTTAACCATTCCATAAATCTTGTGTTTTGGGCCCCTGGAAGCATGAAAATCACTTTAAACATGCTAATTTTAGCTCTAACACTGATGATCCACCTACAAATGTGAACTGACGTTCAAAAATAAAACATTTGAAAACGGACCATTTTCCACATTTCTGAAGCATGACGTAATGGGGGGGTGTTATCTCTTTTGTCGAAAATCAGCCGTTTTTGCTCTAACATTAAATGCCTCCAAATGGTATTTAATTAACTTCCCGGGGTGAAGAAACCCTTTTTGAGAACTCAGAGTGAGTAAATTGGCCATTTTCATGCACTTTTAACCATTCCATAAATCTTGTGTTTTGGGCCCCTGGAAGCATGAAAATCACTTTAAACATGCTAATTTTAGCTCTAACACTGATGATCCAACTACAAATGTGAACTGACGTTCAAAAATAAAACATTTGAAAACGGACCATTTTCCACATTTCTGAAGCATGACGTAATGGGGGGGTGTTATCTCTTTTGTCGAAAATCAGCCGTTTTTGCTCGAACATTAAATGCCTCCAAATGGTATTTATTTCACTTCCCGAGCCCCTGGAAGCATGAAAATCACTTTAAACATGCTAATTTTAGCTCTAACACTGATGATCCACCTACAAATGTGAACTGACGTTCAAAAATAAAACATTTGAAAACGGACCATTTTCCACATTTCTGAAGCATGACGTAATGGGGGGGTGTTATCTCTTTTGTCGAAAACCAGCCATTTTTGCTCGAACATTAAATGCCTCCAAATGGTATTTATTTCACTTCCCGAGCCCCTGGAAGCATGAAAATCACTTTAAACATGCTAATTTTAGCTCTAACACTGATGATCCACCTACAAATGTGAACTGACGTTCAAAAATGAAACATTTGAAAACGGACCATTTTCCACATTTCTGAAGCATGACGTAATGGGGGGGTGTTATCTCTTTTGTCGAAAATCAGCCGTTTTTGCTCGAACATTAAATGCCTCCAAATGGTATTTATTTCACTTCCCGAGCCCCTGGAAGCATGAAAATCACTTTAAACATGCTAATTTTAGCTCTAACACTGATGATCCACCTACAAATGTGAACTGACGTTCAAAAATGAAACATTTGAAAACGGACCATTTTCCTCATTTCTGAAGCATGACGTAATGGGGGGGTGTTATCTCTTTTGTCGAAAATCAGCCATTTTTGCTCGAACATTAAATGCCTCCAAATGGTATTTAATTAACTTCCCGGGGTGAAGAAACCCTTTTTGAGAACTCAGAGTGAATAAATTGGCCATTTTCATGCACTTTTAACCATTCCATAAATCTTGTGTTTTGGGCCCCTGGAAGCATGAACATCACTTTAAACATGCTAATTTTAGCTCTAACACTGATGATCCACCTACAAATGTGAACTGACGTTCAAAAATAAAACATTTGAAAACGGACCATTTTCCACATTTCTGAAGCATGACGTAATGGGGGGGGTGTTATCTCTTTTGTCGAAAATCAGCCGTTTTTGCTCGAACATTAAATGCCTCCAAATGGTATTTAATTAACTTCCCGAGCCCCTGGAAGCATGAAAATCACTTTAAACATGCTAATTTTAGCTCTAACACTGATGATCCACCTACAAATGTGAACTGACGTTCAAAAAAGAAACATTTGAAAACGGACCATTTTCCACATTTCTGAAGCATGACGTAATGGGGGGGTGTTATCTCTTTTGTCGAAAATCAGCCGTTTTTTTTCGAACATTAAATGCCTCCAAATGGTATTTAATTAACTTCCCGAGCCCCTGGAAGCATGAAAATCACTTTAAACATGCTAATTTTAGCTCTAACACTGATGATCCACCTACAAATGTGAACTGACGTTCAAAAATAAAACATTTGAAAACGGACCATTTTCCACATTTCTGAAGCATGACGTAATGGGGGGGTGTTATCTCTTTTGTCGAAAATCAGCCGTTTTTTCTCTAACATTAAATGCCTCCAAATGGTATTTAATTAACTTCCCGAGCCCCTGGAAGCATGAAAATCACTTTAAACATGCTAATTTTAGCTCTAACACTGATGATCCACCTACAAATGTGAACTGACGTTCAAAAATAAAACATTTGAAAACGGACCATTTTCCACATTTCTGAAGCATGACGTAATGGGGGGGTGTTATCTCTTTTGTCGAAAATCATCCGTTTTTGCTCGAACATTAAATGCCTCCAAATGGTATTTATTTCACTTCCCGAGCCCCTGGAAGCATGAAAATCACTTTAAACATGCTAATTTTAGCTCTAACACTGATGATCCACCTACAAATGTGAACTTACGTTCAAAAATAAAACATTTGAAAACGGACCATTTTCCACATTTCTGAAGCATGACGTAATGGGGGGGTGTTATCTCTTTTGTCGAAAATCATCCGTTTTTGCTCGAACATTAAATGCCTCCAAATGGTATTTATTTCACTTCCCGAGCCCCTGGAAGCATGAAAATCACTTTAAACATGCTAATTTTAGCTCTAACACTGATGATCCACCTACAAATGTGAACTTACGTTCAAAAATAAAACATTTGAAAACGGACCATTTTCCACATTTCTGAAGCATGACGTAATGGGGGGGTGTTATCTCTTTTGTCGAAAATCATCCGTTTTTGCTCGAACATTAAATGCCTCCAAATGGTATTTAATTAACTTCCCGAGCCCCTGGAAGCATGAAAATCACTTTAAACATGCTAATTTTAGCTCTAACACTGATGATCCACCTACAAATGTGAACTGACATTCAAAAATAAAACATTTGAAAACGGACCATTTTCCACATTTCTGAAGCATGACGTAATTGGGGGGTGTTATCTCTTTTGTCGAAAATCAGCCGTTTTTGCTCTAACATTAAATGCCTCCAAATGGTATTTAATTAACTTCCCGGGGTGAAGAAACCCTTTTTGAGAACTCAGAGTGAGTAAATTGGCCATTTTCATGCACTTTTAACCATTCCATAAATCTTGTGTTTTGGGCCCCTGGAAGCATGAAAATCACTTTAAACATGCTAATTTTAGCTCTAACACTGATGATCCACCTACAAATGTGAACTGACGTTCAAAAATAAAACATTTGAAAACTGACCATTTTCCACATTTCTGAAGCATGACGTAATGGGGGGGTGTTATCTCTTTTGTCGAAAATCAGCCGTTTTTGCTCGAACATTAAATGCCTCCAAATGGTATTTATTTCACTTCCCGAGCCCCTGGAAGCATGAAAATCACTTTAAACATGCTAATTTTAGCTCTAACACTGATGATCCACCTACAAATGTGAACTGACGTTCAAAAATAAAACATTTGAAAACGGACCATTTTCCACATTTCTGAAGCATGACGTAATGGGGGGGTGTTATCTCTTTTGTCGAAAATCAGCCGTTTTTGCTCTAACATTAAATGCCTCCAAATGGTATTTAATTAACTTCCCGAGCCCCTGGAAGCATGAAAATCACTTTAAACATGCTAATTTTAGCTCTAACACTGATGATCCACCTACAAATGTGAACTGACGTTCAAAAATAAAACATTTGAAAACGGACCATTTTCCACATTTCTGAAGCATGACGTAATGGGGGGGTGTTATCTCTTTTGTCGAAAATCAGCCGTTTTTGCTCGAACATTAAATGCCTCCAAATGGTATTTATTTCACTTCCCGAGCCCCTGGAAGCATGAAAATCACTTTAAACATGCTAATTTTAGCTCTAACACTGATGATCCACCTACAAATGTGAACTGACGTTCAAAAATAAAACATTTGAAAACGGACCATTTTCCACATTTCTAAAGCATGACGTAATGGGGGGGTGTTATCTCTTTTGTCGAAAATCAGCCGTTTTTGCTCGAACATTAAAATCCTCCAAATAGTATTTAATTAACTTCCCGGGGTGAAGAAACCCTTTTTGAGAACTCAGAGTGAGTAAATTGGCCATTTTCATGCACTTTTAACCATTCCATAAATCTTGTGTTTTGGGCCCCTGGAAGCATGAAAATCACTTTAAACATGCTAATTTTAGCTCTAACACTGATGATCCACCTACAAATGTGAACTGACGTTCAAAAATAAAACATTTGAAAACGGACCATTTTCCACATTTCTGAAGAATGACGTAATGGGGGGTGTTATCTCTTTTGTCGAAAATCAGCCGTTTTTGCTCGAACATTAAATGCCTCCAAATGGTATTTAATTAACTTCCCGAGCCCCTGGAAGCATGAAAATCACTTTAAACATGCTAATTTTAGCTCTAACACTGATGATCCACCTACAAATGTGAACTGACGTTCAAAAAAGAAACATTTGAAAACGGACCATTTTCCACATTTCTGAAGCATGACGTAATGGGGGGGTGTTATCTCTTTTGTCGAAAATCAGCCGTTTTTTTCTCGAACATTAAATGCCTCCAAATGGTATTTAATTAACTTCCCGAGCCCCTGGAAGCATGAAAATCACTTTAAACATGCTAATTTTAGCTCTAACACTGATGATCCACCTACAAATGTGAACTGACGTTCAAAAATAAAACATTTGAAAACGGACCATTTTCCACATTTCTGAAGCATGACGTAATGGGGGGGTGTTATCTCTTTTGTCGAAAATCAGCCGTTTTTGCTCTAACATTAAATGCCTCCAAATGGTATTTAATTAACTTCCCGAGCCCCTGGAAGCATGAAAATCACTTTAAACATGCTAATTTTAGCTCTAACACTGATGATCCACCTACAAATGTGAACTGACGTTCAAAAATAAAACATTTGAAAACGGACCATTTTCCACATTTCTGAAGCATGACGTAATGGGGGGGTGTTATCTCTTTTGTCGAAAATCAGCCGTTTTTGCTCTAACATTAAATGCCTCCAAATGGTATTTAATTAACTTCCCGAGCCCCTGGAAGCATGAAAATCACTTTAAACATGCTAATTTTAGCTCTAACACTGATGATCCACCTACAAATGTGAACTGACGTTCAAAAATAAAACATTTGAAAACGGACCATTTTCCACATTACTGAAGCATGACGTAATTGGGGGGTGTTATCTCTTTTGTCGAAAATCAGCCGTTTTTGCTCTAACATTAAATGCCTCCAAATGGTATTTAATTAACTTCCCGGGGTGAAGAAACCCTTTTTGAGAACTCAGAGTGAGTAAATTGGCCATTTTCATGCACTTTTAACCATTCCATAAATCTTGTGTTTTGGGCCCCTGGAAGCATGAAAATCACTTTAAACATGCTAATTTTAGCTCTAACACTGATGATCCACCTACAAATGTGAACTGACGTTCAAAAATAAAACATTTGAAAACTGACCATTTTCCACATTTCTGAAGCATGACGTAATGGGGGGGTGTTATCTCTTTTGTCGAAAATCAGCCGTTTTTGCTCGAACATTAAATGCCTCCAAATGGTATTTATTTCACTTCCCGAGCCCCTGGAAGCATGAAAATCACTTTAAACATGCTAATTTTAGCTCTAACACTGATGATCCACCTACAAATGTGAACTGACGTTCAAAAATAAAACATTTGAAAACGGACCATTTTCCACATTTCTGAAGCATGACGTAATGGGGGGGTGTTATCTCTTTTGTCGAAAATCAGCCGTTTTTGCTCTAACATTAAATGCCTCCAAATGGTATTTAATTAACTTCCCGAGCCCCTGGAAGCATGAAAATCACTTTAAACATGCTAATTTTAGCTCTAACACTGATGATCCACCTACAAATGTGAACTGACGTTCAAAAATAAAACATTTGAAAACGGACCATTTTCCACATTTCTGAAGCATGACGTAATGGGGGGGTGTTATCTCTTTTGTCGAAAATCAGCCGTTTTTGCTCGAACATTAAATGCCTCCAAATGGTATTTATTTCACTTCCCGAGCCCCTGGAAGCATGAAAATCACTTTAAACATGCTAATTTTAGCTCTAACACTGATGATCCACCTACAAATGTGAACTGACGTTCAAAAATAAAACATTTGAAAACGGACCATTTTCCACATTTCTAAAGCATGACGTAATGGGGGGGTGTTATCTCTTTTGTCGAAAATCAGCCGTTTTTGCTCGAACATTAAAATCCTCCAAATAGTATTTAATTAACTTCCCGGGGTGAAGAAACCCTTTTTGAGAACTCAGAGTGAGTAAATTGGCCATTTTCATGCACTTTTAACCATTCCATAAATCTTGTGTTTTGGGCCCCTGGAAGCATGAAAATCACTTTAAACATGCTAATTTTAGCTCTAACACTGATGATCCACCTACAAATGTGAACTGACGTTCAAAAATAAAACATTTGAAAACGGACCATTTTCCACATTTCTGAAGAATGACGTAATGGGGGGTGTTATCTCTTTTGTCGAAAATCAGCCGTTTTTGCTCGAACATTAAATGCCTCCAAATGGTATTTAATTAACTTCCCGAGCCCCTGGAAGCATGAAAATCACTTTAAACATGCTAATTTTAGCTCTAACACTGATGATCCACCTACAAATGTGAACTGACGTTCAAAAATAAAACATTTGAAAACGGACCATTTTCCACATTTCTGAAGCATGACGTAATGGGGGGGTGTTATCTCTCTTGTCGAAAATCAGCCGTTTTTGCTCGAACATTAAATGCCTCCAAATGGTATTTATTTCACTTCCCGAGCCCCTGGAAGCATGAAAATCACTTTAAACGTGATAATTTTAGCTCTAACACTGATGATCCACCTACAAATGTGAACTGACGTTCAAAAATAAAACATTTGAAAACGGACCATTTTCCACATTTCTGAAGCATGACGTAATGGGGGGGTGTTATCTCTTTTGTCGAAAATCAGCCGTTTTTGCTCTAACATTAAATGCCTCCAAATGGTATTTAATTAACTTCCCGGGGTGAAGAAACCCTTTTTGAGAACTCAGAGTGAGTAAATTGGCCATTTTCATGCACTTTTAACCATTCCATAAATCTTGTGTTTTGGGCCCCTGGAAGCATGAAAATCACTTTAAACATGCTAATTTTAGCTCTAACACTGATGATCCACCTACAAATGTGAACTGACGTTCAAAAATAAAACATTTGAAAACGGACCATTTTCCACATTTCTGAAGCATGACGTAATGGGGGGGTGTTATCTCTTTTGTCGAAAATCAGCCGTTTTTGCTCTAACATTAAATGCCTCCAAATGGTATTTAATTAACTTCCCGGGGTGAAGAAACCCTTTTTGAGAACTCAGAGTGAGTAAATTGGCCATTTTCATGCACTTTTAACCATTCCATAAATCTTGTGTTTTGGGCCCCTGGAAGCATGAAAATCACTTTAAACATGCTAATTTTAGCTCTAACGCTGATGATCCACCTACAAATGTGAACTGACGTTCAAAAATAAAACATTTGAAAACGGACCATTTTCCACATTTCTGAAGCATGACGTAATGGGGGGGTGTTATCTCTCTTGTCGAAAATCAGCCGTTTTTGCTCGAACATTAAATGCCTCCAAATGGTATTTATTTCACTTCCCGAGCCCCTGGAAGCATGAAAATCACTTTAAACATGCTAATTTTAGCTCTAACACTGATGATCCACCTACAAATGTGAACTGACGTTCAAAAATAAAACATTTGAAAACGGACCATTTTCCACATTTCCAAAGCATGACGTAATGGGGGGGTGTTATCTCTTTTGTCGAAAATCAGCCGTTTTTGCTCGAACATTAAAATCCTCCAAATGGTATTTAATTAACTTCCCGGGGTGAAGAAACCCTTTTTGAGAACTCAGAGTGAGTAAATTGGCCATTTTCATGCACTTTTAACCATTCCATAAATCTTGTGTTTTGGGACCCTGGAAGCATGAAAATCACTTTAAACATGCTAATTTTAGCTCTAACACTGATGATCCACCTACAAATGTGAACTGACGTTCAAAAATAAAACATTTGAAAACGGACCATTTTCCACATTTCTGAAGAATGACGTAATGGGGGGTGTTATCTCTTTTGTCGAAAATCAGCCGTTTTTGCTCGAACATTAAATGCCTCCAAATGGTATTTAATTAACTTCCCGAGCCCCTGGAAGCATGAAAATCACTTTAAACATGCTAATTTTAGCTCTAACACTGATGATCCACCTACAAATGTGAACTGACGTTCAAAAATAAAACATTTGAAAACGGACCATTTTCCACATTTCTGAAGCATGACGTAATGGGGGGGTGTTATCTCTTTTGTCGAAAATCAGCAGTTTTTGCTCGAACATTAAATGCCTCCAAATGGTATTTATTTCACTTCCCGAGCCCCTGGAAGCATGAAAATCACTTTAAACATGCTAATTTTAGCTCTAACACTGATGATCCACCTACAAATGTGAACTGACGTTCAAAAATAAAACATTTGAAAACGGACCATTTTCCACATTTCTGAAGCATGACGTAATGGGGGGGTGTTATCTCTTTTGTCGAAAATCAGCCGTTTTTGCTCGAACATTAAATGCCTCCAAATGGTATTTATTTCACTTCCCGAGCCCCTGGAAGCATGAAAATCACTTTAAACA
Organism: Lissotriton vulgaris; assembly: GCF_964263255.1. Classification (NCBI taxonomy): domain Eukaryota; kingdom Metazoa; phylum Chordata; class Amphibia; order Caudata; family Salamandridae; genus Lissotriton; species Lissotriton vulgaris. The sequence goes on along the minus strand of NW_028243273.1, from coordinate 874,787 downwards.
TGCTAATTTTAGCTCTAACACTGATGATCCACCTACAAATGTGAACTGACGTTCAAAAATAAAACATTTGAAAACGGACCATTTTCCACATTTCTAAAGCATGGCGTAATGGGGGGGTGTTATCTCTTTTGTCGAAAATCAGCCGTTTTTGCTCGAACATTAAAATCCTCCAAATAGTATTTAATTACCTTCCCGGGGTGAAGAAACCCTTTTTGAGAACTCAGAGTGAGTAAATTGGCCATTTTCATGCACTTTTAACCATTCCATAAATCTTGTGTTTTGGGCCCCTGGAAGCATGAAAATCACTTTAAACATGCTAATTTTAGCTCTAACACTGATGATCCACCTACAAATGTGAACTGACGTTCAAAAATAAAACATTTGAAAACGGACCATTTTCCACATTTCTGAAGAATGACGTAATGGGGGGTGTTATCTCTTTTGTCGAAAATCAGCCGTTTTTGCTCGAACATTAAATGCCTCCAAATGGTATTTAATTAACTTCCCGAGCCCCTGGAAGCATGAAAATCACTTTAAACATGCTAATTTTAGCTCTAACACTGATGATCCACCTACAAATGTGAACTGACGTTCAAAAAAGAAACATTTGAAAACGGACCATTTTCCACATTTCTGAAGCATGACGTAATGGGGGGGTGTTATCTCTTTTGTCGAAAATCAGCCGTTTTTTTCTCGAACATTAAATGCCTCCAAATGGTATTTAATTAACTTCCCGAGCCCCTGGAAGCATGAAAATCACTTTAAACATGCTAATTTTAGCTCTAACACTGATGATCCACCTACAAATGTGAACTGACGTTCAAAAATAAAACATTTGAAAACGGACCATTTTCCACATTTCTGAAGCATGACGTAATGGGGGGGTGTTATCTCTTTTGTCGAAAATCAGCCGTTTTTGCTCTAACATTAAATGCCTCCAAATGGTATTTAATTAACTTCCCGAGCCCCTGGAAGCATGAAAATCACTTTAAACATGCTAATTTTAGCTCTAACACTGATGATCCACCTACAAATGTGAACTGACGTTCAAAAATAAAACATTTGAAAACGGACCATTTTCCACATTTCTGAAGCATGACGTAATGGGGGGGTGTTATCTCTTTTGTCGAAAATCAGCCGTTTTTGCTCTAACATTAAATGCCTCCAAATGGTATTTAATTAACTTCCCGAGCCCCTGGAAGCATGAAAATCACTTTAAACATGCTAATTTTAGCTCTAACACTGATGATCCACCTACAAATGTGAACTGACGTTCAAAAATAAAACATTTGAAAACGGACCATTTTCCACATTACTGAAGCATGACGTAATTGGGGGGTGTTATCTCTTTTGTCGAAAATCAGCCGTTTTTGCTCTAACATTAAATGCCTCCAAATGGTATTTAATTAACTTCCCGGGGTGAAGAAACCCTTTTTGAGAACTCAGAGTGAGTAAATTGGCCATTTTCATGCACTTTTAACCATTCCATAAATCTTGTGTTTTGGGCCCCTGGAAGCATGAAAATCACTTTAAACATGCTAATTTTAGCTCTAACACTGATGATCCACCTACAAATGTGAACTGACGTTCAAAAATAAAACATTTGAAAACTGACCATTTTCCACATTTCTGAAGCATGACGTAATGGGGGGGTGTTATCTCTTTTGTCGAAAATCAGCCGTTTTTGCTCGAACATTAAATGCCTCCAAATGGTATTTATTTCACTTCCCGAGCCCCTGGAAGCATGAAAATCACTTTAAACATGCTAATTTTAGCTCTAACACTGATGATCCACCTACAAATGTGAACTGACGTTCAAAAATAAAACATTTGAAAACGGACCATTTTCCACATTTCTGAAGCATGACGTAATGGGGGGGTGTTATCTCTTTTGTCGAAAATCAGCCGTTTTTGCTCTAACATTAAATGCCTCCAAATGGTATTTAATTAACTTCCCGAGCCCCTGGAAGCATGAAAATCACTTTAAACATGCTAATTTTAGCTCTAACACTGATGATCCACCTAGAAATGTGAACTGACGTTCAAAAATAAAACATTTGAAAACGGACCATTTTCCACATTTCTGAAGCATGACGTAATGGGGGGGTGTTATCTCTTTTGTCGAAAATCAGCCGTTTTTGCTCGAACATTAAATGCCTCCAAATGGTATTTATTTCACTTCCCGAGCCCCTGGAAGCATGAAAATCACTTTAAACATGCTAATTTTAGCTCTAACACTGATGATCCACCTACAAATGTGAACTGACGTTCAAAAATAAAACATTTGAAAACGGACCATTTTCCACATTTCCAAAGCATGACGTAATGGGGGGGTGTTATCTCTTTTGTCGAAAATCAGCCGTTTTTGCTCGAACATTAAAATCCTCCAAATGGTATTTAATTAACTTCCCGGGGTGAAGAAACCCTTTTTGAGAACTCAGAGTGAGTAAATTGGCCATTTTCATGCACTTTTAACCATTCCATAAATCTTGTGTTTTGGGACCCTGGAAGCATGAAAATCACTTTAAACATGCTAATTTTAGCTCTAACACTGATGATCCACCTACAAATGTGAACTGACGTTCAAAAATAAAACATTTGAAAACGGACCATTTTCCACATTTCTGAAGAATGACGTAATGGGGGGTGTTATCTCTTTTGTCGAAAATCAGCCGTTTTTGCTCGAACATTAAATGCCTCCAAATGGTATTTAATTAACTTCCCGAGCCCCTGGAAGCATGAAAATCACTTTAAACATGCTAATTTTAGCTCTAACACTGATGATCCACCTACAAATGTGAACTGACGTTCAAAAATAAAACATTTGAAAACGGACCATTTTCCACATTTCTGAAGCATGACGTAATGGGGGGGTGTTATCTCTCTTGTCGAAAATCAGCCGTTTTTGCTCGAACATTAAATGCCTCCAAATGGTATTTATTTCACTTCCCGAGCCCCTGGAAGCATGAAAATCACTTTAAACATGATCATTTTAGCTCTAACACTGATGATCCACCTACAAATGTGAACTGACGTTCAAAAATAAAACATTTGAAAACGGACCATTTTCCACATTTCTGAAGCATGACGTAATGGGGGGGTGTTATCTCTTTTGTCGAAAATCAGCCGTTTTTGCTCTAACATTAAATGCCTCCAAATGGTATTTAATTAACTTCCCGGGGTGAAGAAACCCTTTTTGAGAACTCAGAGTGAGTAAATTGGCCATTTTCATGCACTTTTAACCATTCCATAAATCTTGTGTTTTGGGCCCCTGGAAGCATGAAAATCACTTTAAACATGCTAATTTTAGCTCTAACACTGATGATCCACCTACAAATGTGAACTGACGTTCAAAAATAAAACATTTGAAAACGGACCATTTTCCACATTTCTGAAGCATGACGTAATGGGGGGGTGTTATCTCTTTTGTCGAAAATCAGCCGTTTTTGCTCTAACATTAAATGCCTCCAAATGGTATTTAATTAACTTCCCGGGGTGAAGAAACCCTTTTTGAGAACTCAGAGTGAGTAAATTGGCCATTTTCATGCACTTTTAACCATTCCATAAATCTTGTGTTTTGGGCCCCTGGAAGCATGAAAATCACTTTAAACATGCTAATTTTAGCTCTAACGCTGATGATCCACCTACAAATGTGAACTGACGTTCAAAAATAAAACATTTGAAAACGGACCATTTTCCACATTTCTGAAGCATGACGTAATGGGGGGGTGTTATCTCTCTTGTCGAAAATCAGCCGTTTTTGCTCGAACATTAAATGCCTCCAAATGGTATTTATTTCACTTCCCGAGCCCCTGGAAGCATGAAAATCACTTTAAACATGCTAATTTTAGCTCTAACACTGATGATCCACCTACAAATGTGAACTGACGTTCAAAAATAAAACATTTGAAAACGGACCATTTTCCACATTTCCAAAGCATGACGTAATGGGGGGGTGTTATCTCTTTTGTCGAAAATCAGCCGTTTTTGCTCGAACATTAAAATCCTCCAAATGGTATTTAATTAACTTCCCGGGGTGAAGAAACCCTTTTTGAGAACTCAGAGTGAGTAAATTGGCCATTTTCATGCACTTTTAACCATTCCATAAATCTTGTGTTTTGGGCCCCTGGAAGCATGAAAATCACTTTAAACATGCTAATTTTAGCTCTAACACTGATGATCCACCTATAAATGTGAACTGACGTTCAAAAATAAAACATTTGAAAACGGACCATTTTCCACATTTCTGAAGAATGACGTAATGGGGGGTGTTATCTCTTTTGTCGAAAATCAGCCGTTTTTGCTCGAACATTAAATGCCTCCAAATGGTATTTAATTAACTTCCCGAGCCCCTGGAAGCATGAAAATCACTTTAAACATGCTAATTTTAGCTCTAACACTGATGATCCACCTACAAATGTGAACTGACGTTCAAAAATAAAACATTTGAAAACGGACCATTTTCCACATTTCTGAAGCATGACGTAATGGGGGGGTGTTATCTCTTTTGTCGAAAATCAGCAGTTTTTGCTCGAACATTAAATGCCTCCAAATGGTATTTATTTCACTTCCCGAGCCCCTGGAAGCATGAAAATCACTTTAAACATGCTAATTTTAGCTCTAACACTGATGATCCACCTACAAATGTGAACTGACGTTCAAAAATAAAACATTTGAAAACGGACCATTTTCCACATTTCTGAAGCATGACGTAATGGGGGGGTGTTATCTCTTTTGTCGAAAATCAGCCGTTTTTGCTCTAACATTAAATGCCTCCAAATGGTATTTAATTAACTTCCCGGGGTGAAGAAACCCTTTTTGAGAACTCAGAGTGAGTAAATTGGCCATTTTCATGCACTTTTAACCATTCCATAAATCTTGTGTTTTGGGCCCCTGGAAGCATGAAAATCACTTTAAACATGCTAATTTTAGCTCTAACACTGATGATCCACCTACAAATGTGAACTGACGTTCAAAAATAAAACATTTGAAAACGGACCATTTTCCACATTTCTGAAGCATGACGTAATGGGGGGGTGTTATCTCTTTTGTCGAAAATCAGCCGTTTTTGCTCTAACATTAAATGCCTCCAAATGGTATTTAATTAACTTCCCGGGGTGAAGAAACCCTTTTTGAGAACTCAGAGTGAGTAAATTGGCCATTTTCATGCACTTTTAACCATTCCATAAATCTTGTGTTTTGGGCCCCTGGAAGCATGAAAATCACTTTAAACATGCTAATTTTAGCTCTAACACTGATGATCCACCTACAAATGTGAACTGACGTTCAAAAATAAAACATTTGAAAACGGACCATTTTCCACATTTCTGAAGCATGACGTAATGGGGGGGTGTTATCTCTTTTGTCGAAAATCAGCCGTTTTTGCTCTAACATTAAATGCCTCCAAATGGTATTTAATTAACTTCCCGGGGTGAAGAAACCCTTTTTGAGAACTCAGAGTGAGTAAATTGGCCATTTTCATGCACTTTTAACCATTCCATAAATCTTGTGTTTTGGGCCCCTGGAAGCATGAAAATCACTTTAAACATGCTAATTTTAGCTCTAACACTGATGATCCACCTACAAAAGTGAACTGACGTTCAAAAATAAAACATTTGAAAACGGACCATTTTCCACATTTCTAAAGCATGACGTAATGGGGGGGTGTTATCTCTTTTGTCGAAAATCAGCCGTTTTTGCTCGAACATTAAAATCCTCCAAATGGTATTTAATTAACTTCCCGGGGTGAAGAAACCCTTTTTGAGAACTCAGAGTGAGTAAATTGGCCATTTTCATGCACTTTTAACCATTCCATAAATCTTGTGTTTTGGGCCCCTGGAAGCATGAAAATCACTTTAAACATGCTAATTTTAGCTCTAACACTGATGATCCACCTACAAATGTGAACTGACGTTCAAAAATAAAACATTTGAAAACGGACCATTTTCCACATTTCTGAAGAATGACGTAATGGGGGGTGTTATCTCTTTTGTCGAAAATCAGCCGTTTTTGCTCGAACATTAAATGCCTCCAAATGGTATTTAATTAACTTCCCGAGCCCCTGGAAGCATGAAAATCACTTTAAACATGCTAATTTTAGCTCTAACACTGATGATCCACCTACAAATGTGAACTGACGTTCAAAAATAAAACATTTGAAAACGGACCATTTTCCACATTTCTGAAGCATGACGTAATGGGGGGGTGTTATCTCTTTTGTCGAAAATCAGCCGTTTTTGCTCGAACATTAAATGCCTCCAAATGGTATTTATTTCACTTCCCGAGCCCCTGGAAGCATGAAAATCACTTTAAACATGCTAATTTTAGCTCTAACACTGATGATCCACCTACAAATGTGAACTGACGTTCAAAAATAAAACATTTGAAAACGGACCATTTTCCACATTTCTGAAGCATGACGTAATGGGGGGGTGTTATCTCTTTTGTCGAAAATCAGCCGTTTTTGCTCTAACATTAAATGCCTCCAAATGGTATTTAATTAACTTCCCGGGGTGAAGAAACCCTTTTTGAGAACTCAGAGTGAGTAAATTGGCCATTTTCATGCACTTTTAACCATTCCATAAATCTTGTGTTTTGGGCCCCTGGAAGCATGAAAATCACTTTAAACATGCTAATTTTAGCTCTAACACTGATGATCCACCTACAAATGTGAACTGACGTTCAAAAATAAAACATTTGAAAACGGACCATTTTCCACATTTCTGAAGCATGACGTAATGGGGGGGTGTTATCTCTTTTGTCGAAAATCAGCCGTTTTTGCTCTAACATTAAATGCCTCCAAATGGTATTTAATTAACTTCCCGGGGTGAAGAAACCCTTTTTGAGAACTCAGAGTGAGTAAATTGGCCATTTTCATGCACTTTTAACCATTCCATAAATCTTGTGTTTTGGGCCCCTGGAAGCATGAAAATCACTTTAAACATGCTAATTTTAGCTCTAACACTGATGATCCACCTACAAATGTGAACTGACGTTCAAAAATAAAACATTTGAAAACGGACCATTTTCCACATTTCTGAAGCATGACGTAATGGGGGGGTGTTATCTCTTTTGTCGAAAATCAGCCGTTTTTGCTCTAACATTAAATGCCTCCAAATGGTATTTAATTAACTTCCCGGAGTGAAGAAACCCTTTTTGAGAACTCAGAGTGAGTAAATTGGCCATTTTCATGCACTTTTAACCATTCCATAAATCTTGTGTTTTGGGCCCCTGGAAGCATGAAAATCACTTTAAACATGCTAATTTTAGCTCTAACACTGATGATCCACCTACAAATGTGAACTGACGTTCAAAAATAAAACATTTGAAAACGGACCATTTTCCACATTTCTGAAGAATGACGTAATGGGGGGTGTTATCTCTTTTGTCGAAAATCAGCCGTTTTTGCTCGAACATTAAATGCCTCCAAATGGTATTTAATTAACTTCCCGAGCCCCTGGAAGCATGAAAATCACTTTAAACATGCTAATTTTAGCTCTAACACTGATGATCCACCTACAAATGTGAACTGACGTTCAAAAATAAAACATTTGAAAACGGACCATTTTCCACATTTCTGAAGCATGACGTAATGGGGGGGTGTTATCTCTTTTGTCGAAAATCAGCCGTTTTTGCTCGAACATTAAATGCCTCCAAATGGTATTTATTTCACTTCCCGAGCCCCTGGAAGCATGAAAATCACTTTAAACATGCTAATTTTAGCTCTAACACTGATGATCCACCTACAAATGTGAACTGACGTTCAAAAATGAAACATTTGAAAACGGACCATTTTCCTCATTTCTGAAGCATGACGTAATGGGGGGGTGTTATCTCTTTTGTCGAAAATCAGCCATTTTTGCTCGAACATTAAATGCCTCCAAATGGTATTTAATTAACTTCCCGGGGTGAAGAAACCCTTTTTGAGAACTCAGAGTGAATAAATTGGCCATTTTCATGCACTTTTAACCATTCCATAAATCTTGTGTTTTGGGCCCCTGGAAGCATGAAAATCACTTTAAACATGCTAATTTTAGCTCTAACACTGATGATCCACCTACAAATGTGAACTGACGTTCAAAAATGAAACATTTGAAAACGGACCATTTTCCACATTTCTGAAGCATGACGTAATGGGGGGGTGTTATCTCTTTTGTCGAAAATCAGCCGTTTTTGCTCGAACATTAAATGCCTCCAAATGGTATTTATTTCACTTCCCGAGCCCCTGGAAGCATGAAAATCACTTTAAACATGCTAATTTTAGCTCTAACACTGATGATCCACCTACAAATGTGAACTGACGTTCAAAAATGAAACATTTGAAAACGGACCATTTTCCTCATTTCTGAAGCATGACGTAATGGGGGGGTGTTATCTCTTTTGTCGAAAATCAGCCATTTTTGCTCGAACATTAAATGCCTCCAAATGGTATTTAATTAACTTCCCGGGGTGAAGAAACCCTTTTTGAGAACTCAGAGTGAATAAATTGGCCATTTTCATGCACTTTTAACCATTCCATAAATCTTGTGTTTTGGGCCCCTGGAAGCATGAACATCACTTTAAACATGCTAATTTTAGCTCTAACACTGATGATCCACCTACAAATGTGAACTGACGTTCAAAAATAAAACATTTGAAAACGGACCATTTTCCACATTTCTGAAGCATGACGTAATGGGGGGGTGTTATCTCTTTTGTCGAAAATCAGCCGTTTTTGCTCGAACATTAAATGCCTCCAAATGGTATTTAATTAACTTCCCGAGCCCCTGGAAGCATGAAAATCACTTTAAACATGCTAATTTTAGCTCTAACACTGATGATCCACCTACAAATGTGAACTGACGTTCAAAAATAAAACATTTGAAAACGGACCATTTTCCACATTTCTGAAGCATGACGTAATGGGGGGGTGTTATCTCTTTTGTCGAAAATCAGCCGTTTTTTTCTCGAACATTAAATGCCTCCAAATGGTATTTAATTAACTTCCCGAGCCCCTGGAAGCATGAAAATCACTTTAAACATGCTAATTTTAGCTCTAACACTGATGATCCACCTACAAATGTGAACTGACGTTCAAAAATAAAACATTTGAAAACGGACCATTTTCCACATTTCTGAAGCATGACGTAATGGGGGGGTGTTATCTCTTTTGTCGAAAATCAGCCGTTTTTGCTCTAACATTAAATGCCTCCAAATGGTATTTAATTAACTTCCCGAGCCCCTGGAAGCATGAAAATCACTTTAAACATGCTAATTTTAGCTCTAACACTGATGATCCACCTACAAATGTGAACTGACGTTCAAAAATAAAACATTTGAAAACGGACCATTTTCCACATTTCTGAAGCATGACGTAATGGGGGGGTGTTATCTCTTTTGTCGAAAATCAGCCGTTTTTGCTCTAACATTAAATGCCTCCAAATGGTATTTAATTAACTTCCCGAGCCCCTGGAAGCATGAAAATCACTTTAAACATGCTAATTTTAGCTCTAACACTGATGATCCACCTACAAATGTGAACTGACGTTCAAAAATAAAACATTTGAAAATGGACCATTTTCCACATTTCTGAAGCATGACGTAATTGGGGGGTGTTATCTCTTTTGTCGAAAATCAGCCGTTTTTGCTCTAACATTAAATGCCTCCAAATGGTATTTAATTAACTTCCCGGGGTGAAGAAACCCTTTTTGAGAACTCAGAGTGAGTAAATTGGCCATTTTCATGCACTTTTAACCATTCCATAAATCTTGTGTTTTGGGCCCCTGGAAGCATGAAAATCACTTTAAACATGCTAATTTTAGCTCTAACACTGATGATCCACCTACAAATGTGAACTGACGTTCAAAAATAAAACATTTGAAAACTGACCATTTTCCACATTTCTGAAGCATGACGTAATGGGGGGGTGTTATCTCTTTTGTCGAAAATCAGCCGTTTTTGCTCGAACATTAAATGCCTCCAAATGGTATTTATTTCACTTCCCGAGCCCCTGGAAGCATGAAAATCACTTTAAACATGCTAATTTTAGCTCTAACACTGATGATCCACCTACAAATGTGAACTGACGTTCAAAAATAAAACATTTGAAAACGGACCATTTTCCACATTTCTGAAGCATGACGTAATGGGGGGGTGTTATCTCTTTTGTCGAAAATCAGCCGTTTTTGCTCTAACATTAAATGCCTCCAAATGGTATTTAATTAACTTCCCGAGCCCCTGGAAGCATGAAAATCACTTTAAACATGCTAATTTTAGCTCTAACACTGATGATCCACCTACAAATGTGAACTGACGTTCAAAAATAAAACATTTGAAAACGGACCATTTTCCACATTTCTGAAGCATGACGTAATGGGGGGGTGTTATCTCTTTTGTCGAAAATCAGCCGTTTTTGCTCGAACATTAAATGCCTCCAAATGGTATTTATTTCACTTCCCGAGCCCCTGGAAGCATGAAAATCACTTTAAACATGCTAATTTTAGCTCTAACACTGATGATCCACCTACAAATGTGAACTGACGTTCAAAAATAAAACATTTGAAAACGGACCATTTTCCACATTTCTAAAGCATGACGTAATGGGGGGGTGTTATCTCTTTTGTCGAAAATCAGCCGTTTTTGCTCGAACATTAAAATCCTCCAAATAGTATTTAATTAACTTCCCGGGGTGAAGAAACCCTTTTTGAGAACTCAGAGTGAGTAAATTGGCCATTTTCATGCACTTTTAACCATTCCATAAATCTTGTGTTTTGGGCCCCTGGAAGCATGAAAATCACTTTAAACATGCTAATTTTAGCTCTAACACTGATGATCCACCTACAAATGTGAACTGACGTTCAAAAATAAAACATTTGAAAACGGACCATTTTCCACATTTCTGAAGAATGACGTAATGGGGGGTGTTATCTCTTTTGTCGAAAATCAGCCGTTTTTGCTCGAACATTAAATGCCTCCAAATGGTATTTAATTAACTTCCCGAGCCCCTGGAAGCATGAAAATCACTTTAAACATGCTAATTTTAGCTCTAACACTGATGATCCACCTACAAATGTGAACTGACGTTCAAAAATAAAACATTTGAAAACGGACCATTTTCCACATTTCTGAAGCATGACGTAATGGGGGGGTGTTATCTCTCTTGTCGAAAATCAGCCGTTTTTGCTCGAACATTAAATGCCTCCAAATGGTATTTATTTCACTTCCCGAGCCCCTGGAAGCATGAAAATCACTTTAAACATGCTAATTTTAGCTCTAACACTGATGATCCACCTACAAATGTGAACTGACGTTCAAAAATAAAACATTTGAAAACGGACCATTTTCCACATTTCTGAAGCATGACGTAATGGGGGGGTGTTATCTCTTTTGTCGAAAATCAGCCTTTTTTGCTCTAACATTAAATGCCTCCAAATGGTATTTAATTAACTTCCCGGGGTGAAGAAACCCTTTTTGAGAACTCAGAGTGAGTAAATTGGCCATTTTCATGCACTTTTAACCATTCCATAAATCTTGTGTTTTGGGCCCCTGGAAGCATGAAAATCACTTTAAACATGCTAATTTTAGCTCTAACACTGATGATCCACCTACAAATGTGAACTGACGTTCAAAAATAAAACATTTGAAAACGGACCATTTTCCACATTTCTGAAGCATGACGTAATGGGGGGGGTGTTATCTCTTTTGTCGAAAATCAGCCGTTTTTGCTCTAACATTAAATGCCTCCAAATGGTATTTAATTAACTTCCCGGGGTGAAGAAACCCTTTTTGAGAACTCAGAGTGAGTAAATTGGCCATTTTCATGCACTTTTAACCATTCCATAAATCTTGTGTTTTGGGCCCCTGGAAGCATGAAAATCACTTTAAACATGCTAATTTTAGCTCTAACACTGATGATCCACCTACAAATGTGAACTGACGTTCAAAAATAAAACATTTGAAAACGGACCATTTTCCACATTTCTGAAGCATGACGTAATGGGGGGGTGTTATCTCTCTTGTCGAAAATCAGCCGTTTTTGCTCGAACATTAAATGCCTCCAAATGGTATTTATTTCACTTCCCGAGCCCCTGGAAGCATGAAAATCACTTTAAACATGCTAATTTTAGCTCTAACACTGATGATCCACCTACAAATGTGAACTGACGTTCAAAAATAAAACATTTGAAAACGGACCATTTTCCACATTTCCAAAGCATGACGTAATGGGGGGGTGTTATCTCTTTTGTCGAAAATCAGCCGTTTTTGCTCGAACATTAAAATCCTCCAAATGGTATTTAATTAACTTCCCGGGGTGAAGAAACCCTTTTTGAGAACTCAGAGTGAGTAAATTGGCCATTTTCATGCACTTTTAACCATTCCATAAATCTTGTGTTTTGGGCCCCTGGAAGCATGAAAATCACTTTAAACATGCTAATTTTAGCTCTAACACTGATGATCCACCTACAAATGTGAACTGACGTTCAAAAATAAAACATTTGAAAACGGACCATTTTCCACATTTCTGAAGAATGACGTAATGGGGGGTGTTATCTCTTTTGTCGAAAATCAGCCGTTTTTGCTCGAACATTAAATGCCTCCAAATGGTATTTAATTAACTTCCCGAGCCCCTGGAAGCATGAAAATCACTTTAAACATGCTAATTTTAGCTCTAACACTGATGATCCACCTACAAATGTGAACTGACGTTCAAAAATAAAACATTTGAAAACGGACCATTTTCCACATTTCTGAAGCATGACGTAATGGGGGGGTGTTATCTCTTTTGTCGAAAATCAGCAGTTTTTGCTCGAACATTAAATGCCTCCAAATGGTATTTATTTCACTTCCCGAGCCCCTGGAAGCATGAAAATCACTTTAAACATGCTAATTTTAGCTCTAACACTGATGATCCACCTACAAATGTGAACTGACGTTCAAAAATAAAACATTTGAAAACGGACCATTTTCCACATTTCTGAAGCATGACGTAATGGGGGGGTGTTATCTCTTTTGTCGAAAATCAGCCGTTTTTGCTCTAACATTAAATGCCTCCAAATGGTATTTAATTAACTTCCCGGGGTGAAGAAACCCTTTTTGAGAACTCAGAGTGAGTAAATTGGCCATTTTCATGCACTTTTAACCATTCCATAAATCTTGTGTTTTGGGCCCCTGGAAGCATGAAAATCACTTTAAACATGCTAATTTTAGCTCTAACACTGATGATCCACCTACAAATGTGAACTGACGTTCAAAAATAAAACATTTGAAAACGGACCATTTTCCACATTTCTGAAGCATGACGTAATGGGGGGGTGTTATCTCTTTTGTCGAAAATCAGCCGTTTTTGCTCTAACATTAAATGCCTCCAAATGGTATTTAATTAACTTCCCGGGGTGAAGAAACCCTTTTTGAGAACTCAGAGTGAGTAAATTGGCCATTTTCATGCACTTTTAACCATTCCATAAATCTTGTGTTTTGGGCCCCTGGAAGCATGAAAATCACTTTAAACATGCTAATTTTAGCTCTAACACTGATGATCCACCTACAAATGTGAACTGACGTTCAAAAATAAAACATTTGAAAACGGACCATTTTCCACATTTCTGAAGCATGACGTAATGGGGGGGTGTTATCTCTTTTGTCGAAAATCAGCCGTTTTTGCTCTAACATTAAATGCCTCCAAATGGTATTTAATTAACTTCCCGGGGTGAAGAAACCCTTTTTGAGAACTCAGAGTGAGTAAATTGGCCATTTTCATGCACTTTTAACCATTCCATAAATCTTGTGTTTTGGGCCCCTGGAAGCATGAAAATCACTTTAAACATGCTAATTTTAGCTCTAACACTGATGATCCACCTACAAATGTGAACTGACGTTCAAAAATAAAACATTTGAAAACGGACCATTTTCCACATTTCTGAAGCATGACGTAATGGGGGGTGTTATCTCTTTTGTCGAAAATCAGCCGTTTTTGCTCTAACATTAAATGCCTCCAAATGGTATTTAATTAACTTCCCGGGGTGAAGAAACCCTTTTTGAGAACTCAGAGTGAGTAAATTGGCCATTTTCATGCACTTTTAACCATTCCATAAATCTTGTGTTTTGGGCCCCTGGAAGCATGAAAATCACTTTAAACATGCTAATTTTAGCTCTAACACTGATGATCCACCTACAAATGTGAACTGACGTTCAAAAATAAAACATTTGAAAACGGACCATTTTCCACATTTCTGAAGCATGACGTAATGGGGGGGTGTTATCTCTTTTGTCGAAAATCAGCCGTTTTTGCTCTAACATTAAATGCCTCCAAATGGTATTTAATTAACTTCCCGGGGTGAAGAAACCCTTTTTGAGAACTCAGAGTGAGTAAATTGGCCATTTTCATGCACTTTTAACCATTCCATAAATCTTGTGTTTTGGGCCCCTGGAAGCATGAAAATCACTTTAAACATGCTAATTTTAGCTCTAACACTGATGATCCACCTACAAAAGTGAACTGACGTTCAAAAAGAAAACATTTGAAAACGGACCATTTTCCACATTTCTGAAGCATGACGTAATGGGGGGGTGTTATCTCTTTTGTCGAAAATCAGCTGTTTTTGCTCGAACATTAAATGCCTCCAAATGGTATTTATTTCACTTCCCGAGCCCCTGGAAGCATGAAAATCACTTTAAACATGCTAATTTTAGCTCTAACACTGATGATCCACCTACAAATGTGAACTGACGTTCAAAAATAAAACATTTGAAAACGGACCATTTTCCACATTTCTGAAGCATGACGTAATGGGGGGGTGTTATCTCTTTTTTCGAAAATCAGCCGTTTTTGCTCTAACATTAAATGCCTCCAAATGGTATTTAATTAACTTCCCGGGGTGAAGAAACCCTTTTTGAGAACTCAGAGTGAGTAAATTGGCCATTTTCATGCACTTTTAACCATTCCATAAATCTTGTGTTTTGGGCCCCTGGAAGCATGAAAATCACTTTAAACATGCTAATTTTAGCTCTAACACTGATGATCCACCTACAAATGTGAACTGACGTTCAAAAATAAAACATTTGAAAACGGACCATTTTCCACATTTCTGAAGCATGACGTAATGGGGGGGTGTTATCTCTTTTGTCGAAAATCAGCCGTTTTTGCTCTAACATTAAATGCCTCCAAATGGTATTTAATTAACTTCCCGGGGTGAAGAAACCCTTTTTGAGAACTCAGAGTGAGTAAATTGGCCATTTTCATGCACTTTTAACCATTCCATAAATCTTGTGTTTTGGGCCCCTGGAAGCATGAAAATCACTTTAAACATGCTAATTTTAGCTCTAACACTGATGATCCACCTACAAATGTGAACTGACGTTCAAAAATAAAACATTTGAAAACGGACCATTTTCCACATTTCTGAAGCATGACGTAATGGGGGGGTGTTATCTCTTTTGTCGAAAATCAGCCGTTTTTGCTCTAACATTAAATGCCTCCAAATGGTATTTAATTAACTTCCCGGGGTGAAGAAACCCTTTTTGAGAACTCAGAGTGAGTAAATTGGCCATTTTCATGCACTTTTAACCATTCCATAAATCTTGTGTTTTGGGCCCCTGGAAGCATGAAAATCACTTTAAACATGCTAATTTTAGCTCTAACACTGATGATCCACCTACAAATGTGAACTGACGTTCAAAAATAAAACATTTGAAAACGGACCATTTTCCACATTTCTGAAGCATGACGTAATGGGGGGTGTTATCTCTTTTGTCGAAAATCAGCCGTTTTTGCTCTAACATTAAATGCCTCCAAATGGTATTTAATTAACTTCCCGGGGTGAAGAAACCCTTTTTGAGAACTCAGAGTGAGTAAATTGGCCATTTTCATGCACTTTTAACCATTCCATAAATCTTGTGTTTTGGGCCCCTGGAAGCATGAAAATCACTTTAAACATGCTAATTTTAGCTCTAACACTGATGATCCACCTACAAATGTGAACTGACGTTCAAAAATAAAACATTTGAAAACGGACCATTTTCCACATTTCTGAAGCATGACGTAATGGGGGGGTGTTATCTCTTTTGTCGAAAATCAGCCGTTTTTGCTCTAACATTAAATGCCTCCAAATGGTATTTAATTAACTTCCCGGGGTGAAGAAACCCTTTTTGAGAACTCAGAGTGAGTAAATTGGCCATTTTCATGCACTTTTAACCATTCCATAAATCTTGTGTTTTGGGCCCCTGGAAGCATGAAAATCACTTTAAACATGCTAATTTTAGCTCTAACACTGATGATCCACCTACAAAAGTGAACTGACGTTCAAAAAGAAAACATTTGAAAACGGACCATTTTCCACATTTCTGAAGCATGACGTAATGGGGGGGTGTTATCTCTTTTGTCGAAAATCAGCTGTTTTTGCTCGAACATTAAATGCCTCCAAATGGTATTTATTTCACTTCCCGAGCCCCTGGAAGCATGAAAATCACTTTAAACATGCTAATTTTAGCTCTAACACTGATGATCCACCTACAAATGTGAACTGACGTTCAAAAATAAAACATTTGAAAACGGACCATTTTCCACATTTCTGAAGCATGACGTAATGGGGGGGTGTTATCTCTTTTTTCGAAAATCAGCCGTTTTTGCTCTAACATTAAATGCCTCCAAATGGTATTTAATTAACTTCCCGGGGTGAAGAAACCCTTTTTGAGAACTCAGAGTGAGTAAATTGGCCATTTTCATGCACTTTTAACCATTCCATAAATCTTGTGTTTTGGGCCCCTGGAAGCATGAAAATCACTTTAAACATGCTAATTTTAGCTCTAACACTGATGATCCACCTACAAATGTGAACTGACGTTCAAAAATAAAACATTTGAAAACGGACCATTTTCCACATTTCTGAAGCATGACGTAATGGGGGGGTGTTATCTCTTTTGTCGAAAATCAGCCGTTTTTGCTCGAACATTAAATGCCTCCAAATGGTATTTATTTCACTTCCCGAGCCCCTGGAAGCATGAAAATCACTTTAAACATGCTAATTTTAGCTCTAACACTGATGATCCACCTACAAATGTGAACTGACGTTCAAAAATAAAACATTTGAAAACGGACCATTTTCCACATTTCTGAAGCATGACGTAATGGGGGGGTGTTATCTCTTTTGTCGAAAATCAGCCGTTTTTGCTCGAACATTAAATGCCTCCAAATGGTATTTATTTCACTTCCCGAGCCCCTGGAAGCATGAAAATCACTTTAAACATGCTAATTTTAGCTCTAACACTGATGATCCACCTACAAATGTGAACTGACGTTCAAAAATGAAACATTTGAAAACGGACCATTTTCCACATTTCTGAAGCATGACGTAATGGGGGGGTGTTATCTCTTTTGTCGAAAATCAGCCGTTTTTGCTCGAACATTAAATGCCTCCAAATGGTATTTATTTCACTTCCCGAGCCCCTGGAAGCATGAAAATCACTTTAAACATGCTAATTTTAGCTCTAACACTGATGATCCACCTACAAATGTGAACTGACGTTCAAAAATAAAACATTTGAAAACGGACCATTTTCCACATTTCTGAAGCATGACGTAATGGGGGGGTGTTATCTCTTTTGTCGAAAATCAGCAGTTTTTGCTCGAACATTAAATGCCTCCAAATGGTATTTATTTCACTTCCCGAGCCCCTGGAAGCATGAAAATCACTTTAAACATGCTAATTTTAGCTCTAACACTGATGATCCACCTACAAATGTGAACTGACGTTCAAAATAAAACATTTGAAAACGGACCATTTTCCACATTTCTGAAGCATGACGTAATGGGGGGGTGTTATCTCTTTTGTCGAAAATCAGCCGTTTTTTGCTCGAACATTAAATGCCTCCAAATGGTATTTAATTAACTTCCCGGGGTGAAGAAACCCTTTTTGAGAACTCAGAGTGAGTAAATTGGCCATTTTCATGCACTTTTAACCATTCCATAAATCTTGTGTTTTGGGCCCCTGGAAGCATGAAAATCACTTTAAACATGCTAATTTTAGCTCTAACACTGATGATCCACCTACAAATGTGAACTGACGTTCAAAAATAAAACATTTGAAAACGGACCATTTTCCACATTTCTGAAGCATGACGTAATGGGGGGGTGTTATCTCTTTTGTCGAAAATCAGCCGTTTTTGCTCTAACATTAAATGCCTCCAAATGGTATTTAATTAACTTCCCGGGGTGAAGAAACCCTTTTTGAGAACTCAGAGTGAGTAAATTGGCCATTTTCATGCACTTTTAACCATTCCATAAATCTTGTGTTTTGGGCCCCTGGAAGCATGAAAATCACTTTAAACATGCTAATTTTAGCTCTAACACTGATGATCCAACTACAAATGTGAACTGACGTTCAAAAATAAAACATTTGAAAACGGACCATTTTCCACATTTCTGAAGCATGACGTAATGGGGGGGGTGTTATCTCTTTTGTCGAAAATCAGCCGTTTTTGCTCGAACATTAAATGCCTCCAAATGGTATTTATTTCACTTCCCGAGCCCCTGGAAGCATGAAAATCACTTTAAACATGCTAATTTTAGCTCTAACACTGATGATCCACCTACAAATGTGAACTGACGTTCAAAAATAAAACATTTGAAAACGGACCATTTTCCACATTTCTGAAGCATGACGTAATGGGGGGGTGTTATCTCTTTTGTCGAAAATCAGCCATTTTTGCTCGAACATTAAATGCCTCCAAATGGTATTTATTTCACTTCCCGAGCCCCTGGAAGCATGAAAATCACTTTAAACATGCTAATTTTAGCTCTAACACTGATGATCCACCTACAAATGTGAACTGACGTTCAAAAATGAAACATTTGAAAACGGACCATTTTCCACATTTCTGAAGCATGACGTAATGGGGGGGTGTTATCTCTTTTGTCGAAAATCAGCCGTTTTTGCTCGAACATTAAATGCCTCCAAATGGTATTTATTTCACTTCCCGAGCCCCTGGAAGCATGAAAATCACTTTAAACATGCTAATTTTAGCTCTAACACTGATGATCCACCTACAAATGTGAACTGACGTTCAAAAATGAAACATTTGAAAACGGACCATTTTCCTCATTTCTGAAGCATGACGTAATGGGGGGGTGTTATCTCTTTTGTCGAAAATCAGACATTTTTGCTCGAACATTAAATGCCTCCAAATGGTATTTAATTAACTTCCCGGGGTGAAGAAACCCTTTTTGAGAACTCAGAGTGAATAAATTGGCCATTTTCATGTACTTTTAACCATTCCATAAATCTTGTGTTTTGGGCCCCTGGAAGCATGAACATCACTTTAAACATGCTAATTTTAGCTCTAACACTGATGATCCACCTACAAATGTGAACTGACGTTCAAAAATAAAACATTTGAAAACGGACCATTTTCCACATTTCTGAAGCATGACGTAATGGGGGGGTGTTATCTCTTTTGTCGAAAATCAGCCGTTTTTGCTCGAACATTAAATGCCTCCAAATGGTATTTAATTAACTTCCCGAGCCCCTGGAAGCATGAAAATCACTTTAAACATGCTAATTTTAGCTCTAACACTGATGATCCACCTACAAATGTGAACTGACGTTCAAAAATAAAACATTTGAAAACGGACCATTTTCCACATTTCTGAAGCATGACGTAATGGGGGGGTGTTATCTCTTTTGTCGAAAATCAGCCGTTTTTGCTCTAACATTAAATGCCTCCAAATGGTATTTAATTAACTTCCCGGGGTGAAGAAACCCTTTTTGAGAACTCAGAGTGAGTAAATTGGCCATTTTCATGCACTTTTAACCATTCCATAAATCTTGTGTTTTGGGCCCCTGGAAGCATGAAAATCACTTTAAACATGCTAATTTTAGCTCTAACACTGATGATCCACCTACAAATGTGAACTGACGTTCAAAAATAAAACATTTGAAAACGGACCATTTTCCACATTTCTGAAGCATGACGTAATGGGGGGGTGTTATCTCTTTTGTCGAAAATCAGCCGTTTTTGCTCGAACATTAAATGCCTCCAAATGGTATTTATTTCACTTCCCGAGCCCCTGGAAGCATGAAAATCACTTTAAACATGCTAATTTTAGCTCTAACACTGATGATCCACCTACAAATGTGAACTGACGTTCAAAAATGAAACATTTGAAAACGGACCATTTTCCACATTTCTGAAGCATGACGTAATGGGGGGGTGTTATCTCTTTTGTCGAAAATCAGCCGTTTTTGCTCGAACATTAAATGCCTCCAAATGGTATTTATTTCACTTCCCGAGCCCCTGGAAGCATGAAAATCACTTTAAACATGCTAATTTTAGCTCTAACACTGATGATCCACCTACAAATGTGAACTGACGTTCAAAAATAAAACATTTGAAAACGGACCATTTTCCACATTTCTGAAGCATGACGTAATGGGGGGGTGTTATCTCTTTTGTCGAAAATCAGCCGTTTTTGCTCTAACATTAAATGCCTCCAAATGGTATTTAATTAACTTCCCGGGGTGAAGAAACCTTTTTTGAGAACTCAGATTGAGTAAATTGGCCATTTTCATGCACTTTTAACCATTCCATAAATCTTGTGTTTTGGGCCCCTGGAAGCATGAAAATCACTTTAAACATGCTAATTTTAGCTCTAACACTGATGATCCACCTACAAATGTGAACTGACGTTCAAAAATAAAACATTTGAAAACAGACCATTTTCCACATTTCTGAAGCATGACGTAATGGGGGGGTGTTATCTCTTTTGTCGAAAATCAGCAGTTTTTGCTCGAACATTAAATGCCTCCAAATGGTATTTATTTCACTTCCCGAGCCCCTGGAAGCATGAAAATCACTTTAAACATGCTAATTTTAGCTCTAACACTGATGATCCACCTACAAATGTGAACTGACGTTCAAAAATAAAACATTTGAAAACGGACCATTTTCCACATTTCTGAAGCATGACGTAATGGGGGGGTGTTATCTCTTTTGTCGAAAATCAGCCGTTTTTGCTCGAACATTAAATGCCTCCAAATGGTATTTAATTAACTTCCCGGGGTGAAGAAACCCTTTTTGAGAACTCAGAGTGAGTAAATTGGCCATTTTCATGCACTTTTAACCATTCCATAAATCTTGTGTTTTGGGCCCCTGGAAGCATGAAAATCACTTTAAACATGCTAATTTTAGCTCTAACACTGATGATCCACCTACAAATGTGAACTGACGTTCAAAAATAAAACATTTGAAAACGGACCATTTTCCACATTTCTGAAGCATGACGTAATGGGGGGGTGTTATCTCTTTTGTCGAAAATCAGCCGTTTTTGCTCTAACATTAAATGCCTCCAAATGGTATTTAATTAACTTCCCGGGGTGAAGAAACCCTTTTTGAGAACTCAGAGTGAGTAAATTGGCCATTTTCATGCACTTTTAACCATTCCATAAATCTTGTGTTTTGGGCCCCTGGAAGCATGAAAATCACTTTAAACATGCTAATTTTAGCTCTAACACTGATGATCCAACTACAAATGTGAACTGACGTTCAAAAATAAAACATTTGAAAACGGACCATTTTCCACATTTCTGAAGCATGACGTAATGGGGGGGGGTGTTATCTCTTTTGTCGAAAATCAGCCGTTTTTGCTCGAACATTAAATGCCTCCAAATGGTATTTATTTCACTTCCCGAGCCCCTGGAAGCATGAAAATCACTTTAAACATGCTAATTTTAGCTCTAACACTGATGATCCACCTACAAATGTGAACTGACGTTCAAAAATAAAACATTTGAAAACGGACCATTTTCCACATTTCTGAAGCATGACGTAATGGGGGGGTGTTATCTCTTTTGTCGAAAATCAGCCGTTTTTGCTCTAACATTAAATGCCTCCAAATGGTATTTAATTAACTTCCTGGGGTGAAGAAACCCTTTTTGAGAACTCAGAGTGAGTAAATTGGCCATTTTCATGCACTTTTAACCATTCCATAAATCTTGTGTTTTGGGCCCCTGGAAGCATGAAAATCACTTTAAACATGCTAATTTTAGCTCTAACACTGATGATCCACCTACAAATGTGAACTGACGTTCAAAAATAAAACATTTGAAAACGGACCATTTTCCACATTTCTGAAGCATGACGTAATGGGGGGGGTGTTATCTCTTTTGTCGAAAATCAGCCGTTTTTGCTCGAACATTAAATGCCTCCAAATGGTATTTATTTCACTTCCCGAGCCCCTGGAAGCATGAAAATCACTTTAAACATGCTAATTTTAGCTCTAACACTGATGATCCACCTACAAATGTGAACTGACGTTCAAAAATGAAACATTTGAAAACGGACCATTTTCCACATTTCTGAAGCATGACGTAATGGGGGGGTGTTATCTCTTTTGTCGAAAATCAGCCGTTTTTGCTCGAACATTAAATGCCTCCAAATGGTATTTATTTCACTTCCCGAGCCCCTGGAAGCATGAAAATCACTTTAAACATGCTAATTTTAGCTCTAACACTGATGATCCACCTACAAATGTGAACTGACGTTCAAAAATGAAACATTTGAAAACGGACCATTTTCCTCATTTCTGAAGCATGACGTAATGGGGGGGTGTTATCTCTTTTGTCGAAAATCAGCCATTTTTGCTCGAACATTAAATGCCTCCAAATGGTATTTAATTAACTTCCCGGGGTGAAGAAACCCTTTTTGAGAACTCAGAGTGAATAAATTGGCCATTTTCATGCACTTTTAACCATTCCATAAATCTTGTGTTTTGGGCCCCTGGAAGCATGAACATCACTTTAAACATGCTAATTTTAGCTCTAACACTGATGATCCACCTACAAATGTGAACTGACGTTCAAAAATAAAACATTTGAAAACGGACCATTTTCCACATTTCTGAAGCATGACGTAATGGGGGGGTGTTATCTCTTTTGTCGAAAATCAGCCGTTTTTGCTCGAACATTAAATGCCTCCAAATGGTATTTAATTAACTTCCCGGGGTGAAGAAACCCTTTTTGAGAACTCAGAGTGAGTAAATTGGCCATTTTCATGCAATTTTAACCATTCCATAAATCTTGTGTTTTGGGCCCCTGGAAGCATGAAAATCACTTTAAACATGCTAATTTTAGCTCTAACACTGATGATCCACCTACAAATGTGAACTGACGTTCAAAAATAAAACATTTGAAAACAGACCATTTTCCACATTTCTGAAGCATGACGTAATGGGGGGGTGTTATCTCTTTTGTCGAAAATCAGCAGTTTTTGCTCGAACATTAAATGCCTCCAAATGGTATTTATTTCACTTCCCGAGCCCCTGGAAGCATGAAAATCACTTTAAACATGCTAATTTTAGCTCTAACACTGATGATCCACCTACAAATGTGAACTGACGTTCAAAAATAAAACATTTGAAAACGGACCATTTTCCACATTTCTGAAGCATGACGTAATGGGGGGGTGTTATCTCTTTTGTCGAAAATCAGCCGTTTTTGCTCGAACATTAAATGCCTCCAAATGGTATTTAATTAACTTCCCGGGGTGAAGAAACCCTTTTTGAGAACTCAGAGTGAGTAAATTGGCCATTTTCATGCACTTTTAACCATTCCATAAATCTTGTGTTTTGGGCCCCTGGAAGCATGAAAATCACTTTAAACATGCTAATTTTAGCTCTAACACTGATGATCCACCTACAAATGTGAACTGACGTTCAAAAATAAAACATTTGAAAACGGACCATTTTCCACATTTCTGAAGCATGACGTAATGGGGGGGTGTTATCTCTTTTGTCGAAAATCAGCCGTTTTTGCTCTAACATTAAATGCCTCCAAATGGTATTTAATTAACTTCCCGGGGTGAAGAAACCCTTTTTGAGAACTCAGAGTGAGTAAATTGGCCATTTTCATGCACTTTTAACCATTCCATAAATCTTGTGTTTTGGGCCCCTGGAAGCATGAAAATCACTTTAAACATGCTAATTTTAGCTCTAACACTGATGATCCAACTACAAATGTGAACTGACGTTCAAAAATAAAACATTTGAAAACGGACCATTTTCCACATTTCTGAAGCATGACGTAATGGGGGGGGTGTTATCTCTTTTGTCGAAAATCAGCCGTTTTTGCTCGAACATTAAATGCCTCCAAATGGTATTTATTTCACTTCCCGAGCCCCTGGAAGCATGAAAATCACTTTAAACATGCTAATTTTAGCTCTAACACTGATGATCCACCTACAAATGTGAACTGACGTTCAAAAATAAAACATTTGAAAACGGACCATTTTCCACATTTCTGAAGCATGACGTAATGGGGGGGTGTTATCTCTTTTGTCGAAAATCAGCCGTTTTTGCTCTAACATTAAATGCCTCCAAATGGTATTTAATTAACTTCCCGGGGTGAAGAAACCCTTTTTGAGAACTCAGAGTGAGTAAATTGGCCATTTTCATGCACTTTTAACCATTCCATAAATCTTGTGTTTTGGGCCCCTGGAAGCATGAAAATCACTTTAAACATGCTAATTTTAGCTCTAACACTGATGATCCACCTACAAATGTGAACTGACGTTCAAAAATAAAACATTTGAAAACGGACCATTTTCCACATTTCTGAAGCATGACGTAATGGGGGGGGTGTTATCTCTTTTGTCGAAAATCAGCCGTTTTTGCTCGAACATTAAATGCCTCCAAATGGTATTTATTTCACTTCCCGAGCCCCTGGAAGCATGAAAATCACTTTAAACATGCTAATTTTAGCTCTAACACTGATGATCCACCTACAAATGTGAACTGACGTTCAAAAATGAAACATTTGAAAACGGACCATTTTCCACATTTCTGAAGCATGACGTAATGGGGGGGTGTTATCTCTTTTGTCGAAAATCAGCCGTTTTTGCTCGAACATTAAATGCCTCCAAATGGTATTTATTTCACTTCCCGAGCCCCTGGAAGCATGAAAATCACTTTAAACATGCTAATTTTAGCTCTAACACTGATGATCCACCTACAAATGTGAACTGACGTTCAAAAATGAAACATTTGAAAACGGACCATTTTCCTCATTTCTGAAGCATGACGTAATGGGGGGGTGTTATCTCTTTTGTCGAAAATCAGCCATTTTTGCTCGAACATTAAATGCCTCCAAATGGTATTTAATTAACTTCCCGGGGTGAAGAAACCCTTTTTGAGAACTCAGAGTGAATAAATTGGCCATTTTCATGCACTTTTAACCATTCCATAAATCTTGTGTTTTGGGCCCCTGGAAGCATGAACATCACTTTAAACATGCTAATTTTAGCTCTAACACTGATGATCCACCTACAAATGTGAACTGACGTTCAAAAATAAAACATTTGAAAACGGACCATTTTCCACATTTCTGAAGCATGACGTAATGGGGGGGTGTTATCTCTTTTGTCGAAAATCAGCCGTTTTTTTCTCGAACATTAAATGCCTCCAAATGGTATTTAATTAACTTCCCGAGCCCCTGGAAGCATGAAAATCACTTTAAACATGCTAATTTTAGCTCTAACACTGATGATCCACCTACAAATGTGAACTGACGTTCAAAAATAAAACATTTGAAAACGGACCATTTTCCACATTTCTGAAGCATGACGTAATGGGGGGGTGTTATCTCTTTTGTCGAAAATCAGCCGTTTTTGCTCTAACATTAAATGCCTCCAAATGGTATTTAATTAACTTCCCGAGCCCCTGGAAGCATGAAAATCACTTTAAACATGCTAATTTTAGCTCTAACACTGATGATCCACCTACAAATGTGAACTGACGTTCAAAAATAAAACATTTGAAAACGGACCATTTTCCACATTTCTGAAGCATGACGTAATGGGGGGGTGTTATCTCTTTTGTCGAAAATCAGCCGTTTTTGCTCTAACATTAAATGCCTCCAAATGGTATTTAATTAACTTCCCGAGCCCCTGGAAGCATGAAAATCACTTTAAACATGCTAATTTTAGCTCTAACACTGATGATCCACCTACAAATGTGAACTGACGTTCAAAAATAAAACATTTGAAAACGGACCATTTTCCACATTTCTGAAGCATGACGTAATTGGGGGGTGTTATCTCTTTTGTCGAAAATCAGCCGTTTTTGCTCTAACATTAAATGCCTCCAAATGGTATTTAATTAACTTCCCGGGGTGAAGAAACCCTTTTTGAGAACTCAGAGTGAGTAAATTGGCCATTTTCATGCACTTTTAACCATTCCATAAATCTTGTGTTTTGGGCCCCTGGAAGCATGAAAATCACTTTAAACATGCTAATTTTAGCTCTAACACTGATGATCCACCTACAAATGTGAACTGACGTTCAAAAATAAAACATTTGAAAACTGACCATTTTCCACATTTCTGAAGCATGACGTAATGGGGGGGTGTTATCTCTTTTGTCGAAAATCAGCCGTTTTTGCTCGAACATTAAATGCCTCCAAATGGTATTTATTTCACTTCCCGAGCCCCTGGAAGCATGAAAATCACTTTAAACATGCTAATTTTAGCTCTAACACTGATGATCCACCTACAAATGTGAACTGACGTTCAAAAATAAAACATTTGAAAACGGACCATTTTCCACATTTCTGAAGCATGACGTAATGGGGGGGTGTTATCTCTTTTGTCGAAAATCAGCCGTTTTTGCTCTAACATTAAATGCCTCCAAATGGTATTTAATTAACTTCCCGAGCCCCTGGAAGCATGAAAATCACTTTAAACATGCTAATTTTAGCTCTAACACTGATGATCCACCTACAAATGTGAACTGACGTTCAAAAATAAAACATTTGAAAACGGACCATTTTCCACATTTCTGAAGCATGACGTAATGGGGGGGTGTTATCTCTTTTGTCGAAAATCAGCCGTTTTTGCTCGAACATTAAATGCCTCCAAATGGTATTTATTTCACTTCCCGAGCCCCTGGAAGCATGAAAATCACTTTAAACATGCTAATTTTAGCTCTAACACTGATGATCCACCTACAAATGTGAACTGACGTTCAAAAATAAAACATTTGAAAACGGACCATTTTCCACATTTCTAAAGCATGACGTAATGGGGGGGTGTTATCTCTTTTGTCGAAAATCAGCCGTTTTTGCTCGAACATTAAAATCCTCCAAATAGTATTTAATTAACTTCCCGGGGTGAAGAAACCCTTTTTGAGAACTCAGAGTGAGTAAATTGGCCATTTTCATGCACTTTTAACCATTCCATAAATCTTGTGTTTTGGGCCCCTGGAAGCATGAAAATCACTTTAAACATGCTAATTTTAGCTCTAACACTGATGATCCACCTACAAATGTGAACTGACGTTCAAAAATAAAACATTTGAAAACGGACCATTTTCCACATTTCTGAAGAATGACGTAATGGGGGGTGTTATCTCTTTTGTCGAAAATCAGCCGTTTTTGCTCGAACATTAAATGCCTCCAAATGGTATTTAATTAACTTCCCGAGCCCCTGGAAGCATGAAAATCACTTTAAACATGCTAATTTTAGCTCTAACACTGATGATCCACCTACAAATGTGAACTGACGTTCAAAAATAAAACATTTGAAAACGGACCATTTTCCACATTTCTGAAGCATGACGTAATGGGGGGGTGTTATCTCTCTTGTCGAAAATCAGCCGTTTTTGCTCGAACATTAAATGCCTCCAAATGGTATTTATTTCACTTCCCGAGCCCCTGGAAGCATGAAAATCACTTTAAACATGCTAATTTTAGCTCTAACACTGATGATCCACCTACAAATGTGAACTGACGTTCAAAAATAAAACATTTGAAAACGGACCATTTTCCACATTTCTGAAGCATGACGTAATGGGGGGGTGTTATCTCTTTTGTCGAAAATCAGCCTTTTTTGCTCTAACATTAAATGCCTCCAAATGGTATTTAATTAACTTCCCGGGGTGAAGAAACCCTTTTTGAGAACTCAGAGTGAGTAAATTGGCCATTTTCATGCACTTTTAACCATTCCATAAATCTTGTGTTTTGGGCCCCTGGAAGCATGAAAATCACTTTAAACATGCTAATTTTAGCTCTAACACTGATGATCCACCTACAAATGTGAACTGACGTTCAAAAATAAAACATTTGAAAACGGACCATTTTCCACATTTCTGAAGCATGACGTAATGGGGGGGTGTTATCTCTTTTGTCGAAAATCAGCCGTTTTTGCTCTAACATTAAATGCCTCCAAATGGTATTTAATTAACTTCCCGGGGTGAAGAAACCCTTTTTGAGAACTCAGAGTGAGTAAATTGGCCATTTTCATGCACTTTTAACCATTCCATAAATCTTGTGTTTTGGGCCCCTGGAAGCATGAAAATCACTTTAAACATGCTAATTTTAGCTCTAACACTGATGATCCACCTACAAATGTGAACTGACGTTCAAAAATAAAACATTTGAAAACGGACCATTTTCCACATTTCTGAAGAATGACGTAATGGGGGGTGTTATCTCTTTTGTCGAAAATCAGCCGTTTTTGCTCGAACATTAAATGCCTCCAAATGGTATTTAATTAACTTCCCGAGCCCCTGGAAGCATGAAAATCACTTTAAACATGCTAATTTTAGCTCTAACACTGATGATCCACCTACAAATGTGAACTGACGTTCAAAAATAAAACATTTGAAAACGGACCATTTTCCACATTTCTGAAGCATGACGTAATGGGGGGGTGTTATCTCTTTTGTCGAAAATCAGCAGTTTTTGCTCGAACATTAAATGCCTCCAAATGGTATTTATTTCACTTCCCGAGCCCCTGGAAGCATGAAAATCACTTTAAACATGCTAATTTTAGCTCTAACACTGATGATCCACCTACAAATGTGAACTGACGTTCAAAAATAAAACATTTGAAAACGGACCATTTTCCACATTTCTGAAGCATGACGTAATGGGGGGGTGTTATCTCTTTTGTCGAAAATCAGCCGTTTTTGCTCTAACATTAAATGCCTCCAAATGGTATTTAATTAACTTCCCGGGGTGAAGAAACCCTTTTTGAGAACTCAGAGTGAGTAAATTGGCCATTTTCATGCACTTTTAACCATTCCATAAATCTTGTGTTTTGGGCCCCTGGAAGCATGAAAATCACTTTAAACATGCTAATTTTAGCTCTAACACTGATGATCCACCTACAAATGTGAACTGACGTTCAAAAATAAAACATTTGAAAACGGACCATTTTCCACATTTCTGAAGCATGACGTAATGGGGGGGTGTTATCTCTTTTGTCGAAAATCAGCCGTTTTTGCTCTAACATTAAATGCCTCCAAATGGTATTTAATTAACTTCCCGGGGTGAAGAAACCCTTTTTGAGAACTCAGAGTGAGTAAATTGGCCATTTTCATGCACTTTTAACCATTCCATAAATCTTGTGTTTTGGGCCCCTGGAAGCATGAAAATCACTTTAAACATGCTAATTTTAGCTCTAACACTGATGATCCACCTACAAATGTGAACTGACGTTCAAAAATAAAACATTTGAAAACGGACCATTTTCCACATTTCTGAAGCATGACGTAATGGGGGGGTGTTATCTCTTTTGTCGAAAATCAGCCGTTTTTGCTCTAACATTAAATGCCTCCAAATGGTATTTAATTAACTTCCCGGGGTGAAGAAACCCTTTTTGAGAACTCAGAGTGAGTAAATTGGCCATTTTCATGCACTTTTAACCATTCCATAAATCTTGTGTTTTGGGCCCCTGGAAGCATGAAAATCACTTTAAACATGCTAATTTTAGCTCTAACACTGATGATCCACCTACAAATGTGAACTGACGTTCAAAAATAAAACATTTGAAAACGGACCATTTTCCACATTTCTGAAGCATGACGTAATGGGGGGTGTTATCTATTTTGTCGAAAATCAGCCGTTTTTGCTCTAACATTAAATGCCTCCAAATGGTATTTAATTAACTTCCCGGGGTGAAGAAACCCTTTTTGAGAACTCAGAGTGAGTAAATTGGCCATTTTCATGCACTTTTAACCATTCCATAAATCTTGTGTTTTGGGCCCCTGGAAGCATGAAAATCACTTTAAACATGCTAATTTTAGCTCTAACACTGATGATCCACCTACAAATGTGAACTGACGTTCAAAAATAAAACATTTGAAAACGGACCATTTTCCACATTTCTGAAGCATGACGTAATGGGGGGGTGTTATCTCTTTTGTCGAAAATCAGCCGTTTTTGCTCTAACATTAAATGCCTCCAAATGGTATTTAATTAACTTCCCGGGGTGAAGAAACCCTTTTTGAGAACTCAGAGTGAGTAAATTGGCCATTTTCATGCACTTTTAACCATTCCATAAATCTTGTGTTTTGGGCCCCTGGAAGCATGAAAATCACTTTAAACATGCTAATTTTAGCTCTAACACTGATGATCCACCTACAAAAGTGAACTGACGTTCAAAAAGAAAACATTTGAAAACGGACCATTTTCCACATTTCTGAAGCATGACGTAATGGGGGGGTGTTATCTCTTTTGTCGAAAATCAGCTGTTTTTGCTCGAACATTAAATGCCTCCAAATGGTATTTATTTCACTTCCCGAGCCCCTGGAAGCATGAAAATCACTTTAAACATGCTAATTTTAGCTCTAACACTGATGATCCACCTACAAATGTGAACTGACGTTCAAAAATAAAACATTTGAAAACGGACCATTTTCCACATTTCTGAAGCATGACGTAATGGGGGGGTGTTATCTCTTTTTTCGAAAATCAGCCGTTTTTGCTCTAACATTAAATGCCTCCAAATGGTATTTAATTAACTTCCCGGGGTGAAGAAACCCTTTTTGAGAACTCAGAGTGAGTAAATTGGCCATTTTCATGCACTTTTAACCATTCCATAAATCTTGTGTTTTGGGCCCCTGGAAGCATGAAAATCACTTTAAACATGCTAATTTTAGCTCTAACACTGATGATCCACCTACAAATGTGAACTGACGTTCAAAAATAAAACATTTGAAAACGGACCATTTTCCACATTTCTGAAGCATGACGTAATGGGGGGGTGTTATCTCTTTTGTCGAAAATCAGCCGTTTTTGCTCGAACATTAAATGCCTCCAAATGGTATTTATTTCACTTCCCGAGCCCCTGGAAGCATGAAAATCACTTTAAACATGCTAATTTTAGCTCTAACACTGATGATCCACCTACAAATGTGAACTGACGTTCAAAAATAAAACATTTGAAAACGGACCATTTTCCACATTTCTGAAGCATGACGTAATGGGGGGGGTGTTATCTCTTTTGTCGAAAATCAGCCGTTTTTGCTCGAACATTAAATGCCTCCAAATGGTATTTATTTCACTTCCCGAGCCCCTGGAAGCATGAAAATCACTTTAAACATGCTAATTTTAGCTCTAACACTGATGATCCACCTACAAATGTGAACTGACGTTCAAAAATGAAACATTTGAAAACGGACCATTTTCCACATTTCTGAAGCATGACGTAATGGGGGGGTGTTATCTCTTTTGTCGAAAATCAGCCGTTTTTGCTCGAACATTAAATGCCTCCAAATGGTATTTATTTCACTTCCCGAGCCCCTGGAAGCATGAAAATCACTTTAAACATGCTAATTTTAGCTCTAACACTGATGATCCACCTACAAATGTGAACTGACGTTCAAAAATAAAACATTTGAAAACGGACCATTTTCCACATTTCTGAAGCATGACGTAATGGGGGGGTGTTATCTCTTTTGTCGAAAATCAGCAGTTTTTGCTCGAACATTAAATGCCTCCAAATGGTATTTATTTCACTTCCCGAGCCCCTGGAAGCATGAAAATCACTTTAAACATGCTAATTTTAGCTCTAACACTGATGATCCACCTACAAATGTGAACTGACGTTCAAAAATAAAACATTTGAAAACGGACCATTTTCCACATTTCTGAAGCATGACGTAATGGGGGGGTGTTATCTCTTTTGTCGAAAATCAGCCGTTTTTGCTCGAACATTAAATGCCTCCAAATGGTATTTAATTAACTTCCCGGGGTGAAGAAACCCTTTTTGAGAACTCAGAGTGAGTAAATTGGCCATTTTCATGCACTTTTAACCATTCCATAAATCTTGTGTTTTGGGCCCCTGGAAGCATGAAAATCACTTTAAACATGCTAATTTTAGCTCTAACACTGATGATCCACCTACAAATGTGAACTGACGTTCAAAAATAAAACATTTGAAAACGGACCATTTTCCACATTTCTGAAGCATGACGTAATGGGGGGGTGTTATCTCTTTTGTCGAAAATCAGCCGTTTTTGCTCTAACATTAAATGCCTCCAAATGGTATTTAATTAACTTCCCGGGGTGAAGAAACCCTTTTTGAGAACTCAGAGTGAGTAAATTGGCCATTTTCATGCACTTTTAACCATTCCATAAATCTTGTGTTTTGGGCCCCTGGAAGCATGAAAATCACTTTAAACATGCTAATTTTAGCTCTAACACTGATGATCCAACTACAAATGTGAACTGACGTTCAAAAATAAAACATTTGAAAACGGACCATTTTCCACATTTCTGAAGCATGACGTAATGGGGGGGGTGTTATCTCTTTTGTCGAAAATCAGCCGTTTTTGCTCGAACATTAAATGCCTCCAAATGGTATTTATTTCACTTCCCGAGCCCCTGGAAGCATGAAAATCACTTTAAACATGCTAATTTTAGCTCTAACACTGATGATCCACCTACAAATGTGAACTGACGTTCAAAAATAAAACATTTGAAAACGGACCATTTTCCACATTTCTGAAGCATGACGTAATGGGGGGGTGTTATCTCTTTTGTCGAAAATCAGCCATTTTTGCTCGAACATTAAATGCCTCCAAATGGTATTTATTTCACTTCCCGAGCCCCTGGAAGCATGAAAATCACTTTAAACATGCTAATTTTAGCTCTAACACTGATGATCCACCTACAAATGTGAACTGACGTTCAAAAATGAAACATTTGAAAACGGACCATTTTCCACATTTCTGAAGCATGACGTAATGGGGGGGTGTTATCTCTTTTGTCGAAAATCAGCCGTTTTTGCTCGAACATTAAATGCCTCCAAATGGTATTTATTTCACTTCCCGAGCCCCTGGAAGCATGAAAATCACTTTAAACATGCTAATTTTAGCTCTAACACTGATGATCCACCTACAAATGTGAACTGACGTTCAAAAATGAAACATTTGAAAACGGACCATTTTCCTCATTTCTGAAGCATGACGTAATGGGGGGGTGTTATCTCTTTTGTCGAAAATCAGCCATTTTTGCTCGAACATTAAATGCCTCCAAATGGTATTTAATTAACTTCCCGGGGTGAAGAAACCCTTTTTGAGAACTCAGAGTGAATAAATTGGCCATTTTCATGCACTTTTAACCATTCCATAAATCTTGTGTTTTGGGCCCCTGGAAGCATGAACATCACTTTAAACATGCTAATTTTAGCTCTAACACTGATGATCCACCTACAAATGTGAACTGACGTTCAAAAATAAAACATTTGAAAACGGACCATTTTCCACATTTCTGAAGCATGACGTAATGGGGGGGTGTTATCTCTTTTGTCGAAAATCAGCCGTTTTTGCTCGAACATTAAATGCCTCCAAATGGTATTTAATTAACTTCCCGAGCCCCTGGAAGCATGAAAATCACTTTAAACATGCTAATTTTAGCTCTAACACTGATGATCCACCTACAAATGTGAACTGACGTTCAAAAATAAAACATTTGAAAACGGACCATTTTCCACATTTCTGAAGCATGACGTAATGGGGGGGTGTTATCTCTTTTGTCGAAAATCAGCCGTTTTTTTCTCGAACATTAAATGCCTCCAAATGGTATTTAATTAACTTCCCGAGCCCCTGGAAGCATGAAAATCACTTTAAACATGCTAATTTTAGCTCTAACACTGATGATCCACCTACAAATGTGAACTGACGTTCAAAAATGAAACATTTGAAAACGGACCATTTTCCACATTTCTGAAGCATGACGTAATGGGGGGGTGTTATCTCTTTTGTCGAAAATCAGCCGTTTTTGCTCGAACATTAAATGCCTCCAAATGGTATTTAATTAACTTCCCGGGGTGAAGAAACCCTTTTTGAGAACTCAGAGTGAATAAATTGGCCATTTTCATGCACTTTTAACCATTCCATAAATCTTGTGTTTTGGGCCCCTGGAAGCATGAAAATCACTTTAAACATGCTAATTTTAGCTCTAACACTGATGATCCACCTACAAATGTGAACTGACGTTCAAAAATAAAACATTTGAAAACGGACCATTTTCCACATTTCTGAAGCATGACATAATGGGGGGGTGTTATCTCTTTTGTCGAAAATCAGCCGTTTTTGCTCGAACATTAAATGCCTCCAAATGGTATTTAATTAACTTCCCGGGGTGAAGAAACCCTTTTTGAGAACTCAGAGTGAGTAAATTGGCCATTTTCATGCACTTTTAACCATTCCATAAATCTTGTGTTTTGGGCCCCTGGAAGCATGAAAATCACTTTAAACATGCTAATTTTAGCTCTAACACTGATGATCCACCTACAAATGTGAACTGACGTTCAAAAATAAAACATTTGAAAACGGACCATTTTCCACATTTCTGAAGCATGACGTAATGGGGGGGTGTTATCTCTTTTGTCGAAAATCAGCCGTTTTTGCTCTAACATTAAATGCCTCCAAATGGTATTTAATTAACTTCCCGGGGTGAAGAAACCCTTTTTGAGAACTCAGAGTGAGTAAATTGGCCATTTTCATGCACTTTTAACCATTCCATAAATCTTGTGTTTTGGGCCCCTGGAAGCATGAAAATCACTTTAAACATGCTAATTTTAGCTCTAACACTGATGATCCACCTACAAATGTGAACTGACGTTCAAAAATAAAACATTTGAAAACGGACCATTTTCCACATTTCTGAAGCATGACGTAATGGGGGGTGTTATCTCTTTTGTCGAAAATCAGCCGTTTTTGCTCTAACATTAAATGCCTCCAAATGGTATTTAATTAACTTCCCGGGGTGAAGAAACCCTTTTTGAGAACTCAGAGTGAGTAAATTGGCCATTTTCATGCACTTTTAACCATTCCATAAATCTTGTGTTTTGGGCCCCTGGAAGCATGAAAATCACTTTAAACATGCTAATTTTAGCTCTAACACTGATGATCCACCTACAAATGTGAACTGACGTTCAAAAATAAAACATTTGAAAACGGACCATTTTCCACATTTCTGAAGCATGACGTAATGGGGGGGTGTTATCTCTTTTGTCGAAAATCAGCCGTTTTTGCTCTAACATTAAATGCCTCCAAATGGTATTTAATTAACTTCCCGGGGTGAAGAAACCCTTTTTGAGAACTCAGAGTGAGTAAATTGGCCATTTTCATGCACTTTTAACCATTCCATAAATCTTGTGTTTTGGGCCCCTGGAAGCATGAAAATCACTTTAAACATGCTAATTTTAGCTCTAACACTGATGATCCACCTACAAAAGTGAACTGACGTTCAAAAAGAAAACATTTGAAAACGGACCATTTTCCACATTTCTGAAGCATGACGTAATGGGGGGGTGTTATCTCTTTTGTCGAAAATCAGCTGTTTTTGCTCGAACATTAAATGCCTCCAAATGGTATTTATTTCACTTCCCGAGCCCCTGGAAGCATGAAAATCACTTTAAACATGCTAATTTTAGCTCTAACACTGATGATCCACCTACAAATGTGAACTGACGTTCAAAAATAAAACATTTGAAAACGGACCATTTTCCACATTTCTGAAGCATGACGTAATGGGGGGGTGTTATCTCTTTTGTCGAAAATCAGCCGTTTTTGCTCTAACATTAAATGCCTCCAAATGGTATTTAATTAACTTCCCGGGGTGAAGAAACCCTTTTTGAGAACTCAGAGTGAGTAAATTGGCCATTTTCATGCACTTTTAACCATTCCATAAATCTTGTGTTTTGGGCCCCTGGAAGCATGAAAATCACTTTAAACATGCTAATTTTAGCTCTAACACTGATGATCCACCTACAAATGTGAACTGACGTTCAAAAATAAAACATTTGAAAACGGACCATTTTCCACATTTCTGAAGCATGACGTAATGGGGGGGTGTTATCTCTTTTGTCGAAAATCAGCCGTTTTTGCTCGAACATTAAATGCCTCCAAATGGTATTTATTTCACTTCCCGAGCCCCTGGAAGCATGAAAATCACTTTAAACATGCTAATTTTAGCTCTAACACTGATGATCCACCTACAAATGTGAACTGACGTTCAAAAATAAAACATTTGAAAACGGACCATTTTCCACATTTCTGAAGCATGACGTAATGGGGGGGTGTTATCTCTTTTGTCGAAAATCAGCCGTTTTTGCTCGAACATTAAATGCCTCCAAATGGTATTTATTTCACTTCCCGAGCCCCTGGAAGCATGAAAATCACTTTAAACATGCTAATTTTAGCTCTAACACTGATGATCCACCTACAAATGTGAACTGACGTTCAAAAATGAAACATTTGAAAACGGACCATTTTCCACATTTCTGAAGCATGACGTAATGGGGGGGTGTTATCTCTTTTGTCGAAAATCAGCCGTTTTTGCTCGAACATTAAATGCCTCCAAATGGTATTTATTTCACTTCCCGAGCCCCTGGACGCATGAAAATCACTTTAAACATGCTAATTTTAGCTCTAACACTGATGATCCACCTACAAATGTGAACTGACGTTCAAAAATAAAACATTTGAAAACGGACCATTTTCCACATTTCTGAAGCATGACGTAATGGGGGGGTGTTATCTCTTTTGTCGAAAATCAGCAGTTTTTGCTCGAACATTAAATGCCTCCAAATGGTATTTATTTCACTTCCCGAGCCCCTGGAAGCATGAAAATCACTTTAAACATGCTAATTTTAGCTCTAACACTGATGATCCACCTACAAATGTGAACTGACGTTCAAAAATAAAACATTTGAAAACGGACCATTTTCCACATTTCTGAAGCATGACGTAATAGGGGGGTGTTATCTCTTTTCTCGAAAATCAGCCGTTTTTGCTCGAACATTAAATGCCTCCAAATGGTATTTAATTAACTTCCCGGGGTGAAGAAACCCTTTTTGAGAACTCAGAGTGAGTAAATTGGCCATTTTCATGCACTTTTAACCATTCCATAAATCTTGTGTTTTGGGCCCCTGGAAGCATGAAAATCACTTTAAACATGCTAATTTTAGCTCTAACACTGATGATCCACCTACAAATGTGAACTGACGTTCAAAAATAAAACATTTGAAAACGGACCATTTTCCACATTTCTGAAGCATGACGTAATGGGGGGGTGTTATCTCTTTTGTCGAAAATCAGCCGTTTTTGCTCTAACATTAAATGCCTCCAAATGGTATTTAATTAACTTCCCGGGGTGAAGAAACCCTTTTTGAGAACTCAGAGTGAGTAAATTGGCCATTTTCATGCACTTTTAACCATTCCATAAATCTTGTGTTTTGGGCCCCTGGAAGCATGAAAATCACTTTAAACATGCTAATTTTAGCTCTAACACTGATGATCCAACTACAAATGTGAACTGACGTTCAAAAATAAAACATTTGAAAACGGACCATTTTCCACATTTCTGAAGCATGACGTAAGGGGGGGGGGTGTTATCTCTTTTGTCGAAAATCAGCCGTTTTTGCTCGAACATTAAATGCCTCCAAATGGTATTTATTTCACTTCCCGAGCCCCTGGAAGCATGAAAATCACTTTAAACATGCTAATTTTAGCTCTAACACTGATGATCCACCTACAAATGTGAACTGACGTTCAAAAATAAAACATTTGAAAACGGACCATTTTCCACATTTCTGAAGCATGACGTAATGGGGGGGTGTTATCTCTTTTGTCGAAAATCAGCCATTTTTGCTCGAACATTAAATGCCTCCAAATGGTATTTATTTCACTTCCCGAGCCCCTGGAAGCATGAAAATCACTTTAAACATGCTAATTTTAGCTCTAACACTGATGATCCACCTACAAATGTGAACTGACGTTCAAAAATGAAACATTTGAAAACGGACCATTTTCCACATTTCTGAAGCATGACGTAATGGGGGGGTGTTATCTCTTTTGTCGAAAATCAGCCGTTTTTGCTCGAACATTAAATGCCTCCAAATGGTATTTATTTCACTTCCCGAGCCCCTGGAAGCATGAAAATCACTTTAAACATGCTAATTTTAGCTCTAACACTGATGATCCACCTACAAATGTGAACTGACGTTCAAAAATGAAACATTTGAAAACGGACCATTTTCCTCATTTCTGAAGCATGACGTAATGGGGGGGTGTTATCTCTTTTGTCGAAAATCAGCCATTTTTGCTCGAACATTAAATGCCTCCAAATGGTATTTAATTAACTTCCCGGGGTGAAGAAACCCTTTTTGAGAACTCAGAGTGAATAAATTGGCCATTTTCATGCACTTTTAACCATTCCATAAATCTTGTGTTTTGGGCCCCTGGAAGCATGAACATCACTTTAAACATGCTAATTTTAGCTCTAACACTGATGATCCACCTACAAATGTGAACTGACGTTCAAAAATAAAACATTTGAAAACGGACCATTTTCCACATTTCTGAAGCATGACGTAATGGGGGGGTGTTATCTCTTTTGTCGAAAATCAGCCGTTTTTGCTCTAACATTAAATGCCTCCAAATGGTATTTAATTAACTTCCCGAGCCCCTGGAAGCATGAAAATCACTTTAAACATGCTAATTTTAGCTCTAACACTGATGATCCACCTACAAATGTGAACTGACGTTCAAAAATAAAACATTTGAAAACGGACCATTTTCCACATTTCTGAAGCATGACGTAATGGGGGGGTGTTATCTCTTTTGTCGAAAATCAGCCGTTTTTGCTCTAACATTAAATGCCTCCAAATGGTATTTAATTAACTTCCCGAGCCCCTGGAAGCATGAAAATCACTTTAAACATGCTAATTTTAGCTCTAACACTGATGATCCACCTACAAATGTGAACTGACGTTCAAAAATAAAACATTTGAAAACGGACCATTTTCCACATTTCTGAAGCATGACGTAATTGGGGGGTGTTATCTCTTTTGTCGAAAATCAGCCGTTTTTGCTCTAACATTAAATGCCTCCAAATGGTATTTAATTAACTTCCCGGGGTGAAGAAACCCTTTTTGAGAACTCAGAGTGAGTAAATTGGCCATTTTCATGCACTTTTAACCAGTCCATAAATCTTGTGTTTTGGGCCCCTGGAAGCATGAAAATCACTTTAAACATGCTAATTTTAGCTCTAACACTGATGATCCACCTACAAATGTGAACTGACGTTCAAAAATAAAACATTTGAAAACTGACCATTTTCCACATTTCTGAAGCATGACGTAATGGGGGGGTGTTATCTCTTTTGTCGAAAATCAGCCGTTTTTGCTCGAACATTAAATGCCTCCAAATGGTATTTATTTCACTTCCCGAGCCCCTGGAAGCATGAAAATCACTTTAAACATGCTAATTTTAGCTCTAACACTGATGATCCACCTACAAATGTGAACTGACGTTCAAAAATAAAACATTTGAAAACGGACCATTTTCCACATTTCTGAAGCATGACGTAATGGGGGGGTGTTATCTCTTTTGTCGAAAATCAGCCGTTTTTGCTCGAACATTAAATGCCTCCAAATGGTATTTATTTCACTTCCCGAGCCCCTGGAAGCATGAAAATCACTTTAAACATGCTAATTTTAGCTCTAACACTGATGATCCACCTACAAATGTGAACTGACGTTCAAAAATAAAACATTTGAAAACGGACCATTTTCCAC
Organism: Lissotriton vulgaris; assembly: GCF_964263255.1. Taxonomy (NCBI): domain Eukaryota; kingdom Metazoa; phylum Chordata; class Amphibia; order Caudata; family Salamandridae; genus Lissotriton; species Lissotriton vulgaris. The sequence continues at coordinate 834,957 of NW_028243273.1, read as the reverse complement.
ATTTCTAAAGCATGACGTAATGGGGGGGTGTTATCTCTTTTGTCGAAAATCAGCCGTTTTTGCTCGAACATTAAAATCCTCCAAATGGTATTTAATTAACTTCCCGGGGTGAAGAAACCCTTTTTGAGAACTCAGAGTGAGTAAATTGGCCATTTTCATGCACTTTTAACCATTCCATAAATCTTGTGTTTTGGGCCCCTGGAAGCATGAAAATCACTTTAAACATGCTAATTTTAGCTCTAACACTGATGATCCACCTACAAATGTGAACTGACGTTCAAAAATAAAACATTTGAAAACGGACCATTTTCCACATTTCTGAAGAATGACGTAATGGGGGGTGTTATCTCTTTTGTCGAAAATCAGCCGTTTTTGCTCGAACATTAAATGCCTCCAAATGGTATTTAATTAACTTCCCGAGCCCCTGGAAGCATGAAAATCACTTTAAAGATGCTAATTTTAGCTCAAACACTGATGATCCACCTACAAATGTGAACTGACGTTCAAAAATAAAACATTTGAAAACGGACCATTTTCCACATTTCTGAAGCATGACGTAATGGGGGGGTGTTATCTCTTTTGTCGAAAATCAGCCGTTTTTGCTCGAACATTAAATGCCTCCAAATGGTATTTATTTCACTTCCCGAGCCCCTGGAAGCATGAAAATCACTTTAAACATGCTAATTTTAGCTCTAACACTGATGATCCACCTACAAATGTGAACTGACGTTCAAAAATAAAACATTTGAAAACGGACCATTTTCCACATTTCTGAAGCATGACGTAATGGGGGGTGTTATCTCTTTTGTCGAAAATCAGCCGTTTTTGCTCGAACATTAAATGCCTCCAAATGGTATTTATTTCACTTCCCGAGCCCCTGGAAGCATGAAAATCACTTTAAACATGCTAATTTTAGCTCTAACACTGATGATCCACCTACAAATGTGAACTGACGTTCAAAAATAAAACATTTGAAAACGGACCATTTTCCACATTTCTGAAGCATGACGTAATGGGGGGGTGTTATCTCTTTTGTCGAAAATCAGCCGTTTTTGCTCTAACATTAAATGCCTCCAAATGGTATTTAATTAACTTCCCGGGGTGAAGAAACCCTTTTTGAGAACTCAGAGTGAGTAAATTGGCCATTTTCATGCACTTTTAACCATTCCATAAATCTTGTGTTTTGGGCCCCTGGAAGCATGAAAATCACTTTAAACATGCTAATTTTAGCTCTAACACTGATGATCCACCTACAAATGTGAACTGACGTTCAAAAATAAAACATTTGAAAACGGACCATTTTCCACATTTCTGAAGCATGACGTAATGGGGGGGTGTTATCTCTTTTGTCGAAAATCAGCCGTTTTTGCTCTAACATTAAATGCCTCCAAATGGTATTTAATTAACTTCCCGGGGTGAAGAAACCCTTTTTGAGAACTCAGAGTGAGTAAATTGGCCATTTTCATGCACTTTTAACCATTCCATAAATCTTGTGTTTTGGGCCCCTGGAAGCATGAAAATCACTTTAAACATGCTAATTTTAGCTCTAACACTGATGATCCACCTACAAAAGTGAACTGACGTTCAAAAATAAAACATTTGAAAACGGACCATTTTCCACATTTCTAAAGCATGACGTAATGGGGGGGTGTTATCTCTTTTGTCGAAAATCAGCCGTTTTTGCTCGAACATTAAAATCCTCCAAATGGTATTTAATTAACTTCCCGGGGTGAAGAAACCCTTTTTGAGAACTCAGAGTGAGTAAATTGGCCATTTTCATGCACTTTTAACCATTCCATAAATCTTGTGTTTTGGGCCCCTGGAAGCATGAAAATCACTTTAAACATGCTAATTTTAGCTCTAACACTGATGATCCACCTACAAATGTGAACTGACGTTCAAAAATAAAACATTTGAAAACGGACCATTTTCCACATTTCTGAAGAATGACGTAATGGGGGGTGTTATCTCTTTTGTCGAAAATCAGCCGTTTTTGCTCGAACATTAAATGCCTCCAAATGGTATTTAATTAACTTCCCGAGCCCCTGGAAGCATGAAAATCACTTTAAACATGCTAATTTTAGCTCTAACACTGATGATCCACCTACAAATGTGAACTGACGTTCAAAAATAAAACATTTGAAAACGGACCATTTTCCACATTTCTAAAGCATGACGTAATGGGGGGGTGTTATCTCTTTTGTCGAAAATCAGCCGTTTTTGCTCGAACATTAAAATCCTCCAAATGGTATTTAATTAACTTCCCGGGGTGAAGAAACCCTTTTTGAGAACTCAGAGTGAGTAAATTGGCCATTTTCATGCACTTTTAACCATTCCATAAATCTTGTGTTTTGGGCCCCTGGAAGCATGAAAATCACTTTAAACATGCTAATTTTAGCTCTAACACTGATGATCCACCTACAAATGTGAACTGACGTTCAAAAATAAAACATTTGAAAACGGACCATTTTCCACATTTCTGAAGAATGACGTAATGGGGGGTGTTATCTCTTTTGTCGAAAATCAGCCGTTTTTGCTCGAACATTAAATGCCTCCAAATGGTATTTAATTAACTTCCCGAGCCCCTGGAAGCATGAAAATCACTTTAAAGATGCTAATTTTAGCTCAAACACTGATGATCCACCTACAAATGTGAACTGACGTTCAAAAATAAAACATTTGAAAACGGACCATTTTCCACATTTCTGAAGCATGACGTAATGGGGGGGTGTTATCTCTTTTGTCGAAAATCAGCCGTTTTTGCTCGAACATTAAATGCCTCCAAATGGTATTTATTTCACTTCCCGAGCCCCTGGAAGCATGAAAATCACTTTAAACATGCTAATTTTAGCTCTAACACTGATGATCCACCTACAAATGTGAACTGACGTTCAAAAATAAAACATTTGAAAACGGACCATTTTCCACATTTCTGAAGCATGACGTAATGGGGGGTGTTATCTCTTTTGTCGAAAATCAGCCGTTTTTGCTCGAACATTAAATGCCTCCAAATGGTATTTATTTCACTTCCCGAGCCCCTGGAAGCATGAAAATCACTTTAAACATGCTAATTTTAGCTCTAACACTGATGATCCACCTACAAATGTGAACTGACGTTCAAAAATAAAACATTTGAAAACGGACCATTTTCCACATTTCTGAAGCATGACGTAATGGGGGGGTGTTATCTCTTTTGTCGAAAATCAGCCGTTTTTGCTCTAACATTAAATGCCTCCAAATGGTATTTAATTAACTTCCCGGGGTGAAGAAACCCTTTTTGAGAACTCAGAGTGAGTAAATTGGCCATTTTCATGCACTTTTAACCATTCCATAAATCTTGTGTTTTGGGCCCCTGGAAGCATGAAAATCACTTTAAACATGCTAATTTTAGCTCTAACACTGATGATCCACCTACAAATGTGAACTGACGTTCAAAAATAAAACATTTGAAAACGGACCATTTTCCACATTTCTGAAGCATGACGTAATGGGGGGGTGTTATCTCTTTTGTCGAAAATCAGCCGTTTTTGCTCTAACATTAAATGCCTCCAAATGGTATTTAATTAACTTCCCGGGGTGAAGAAACCCTTTTTGAGAACTCAGAGTGAGTAAATTGGCCATTTTCATGCACTTTTAACCATTCCATAAATCTTGTGTTTTGGGCCCCTGGAAGCATGAAAATCACTTTAAACATGCTAATTTTAGCTCTAACACTGATGATCCACCTACAAAAGTGAACTGACGTTCAAAAATAAAACATTTGAAAACGGACCATTTTCCACATTTCTAAAGCATGACGTAATGGGGGGGTGTTATCTCTTTTGTCGAAAATCAGCCGTTTTTGCTCGAACATTAAAATCCTCCAAATGGTATTTAATTAACTTCCCGGGGTGAAGAAACCCTTTTTGAGAACTCAGAGTGAGTAAATTGGCCATTTTCATGCACTTTTAACCATTCCATAAATCTTGTGTTTTGGGCCCCTGGAAGCATGAAAATCACTTTAAACATGCTAATTTTAGCTCTAACACTGATGATCCACCTACAAATGTGAACTGACGTTCAAAAATAAAACATTTGAAAACGGACCATTTTCCACATTTCTGAAGAATGACGTAATGGGGGGTGTTATCTCTTTTGTCGAAAATCAGCCGTTTTTGCTCGAACATTAAATGCCTCCAAATGGTATTTAATTAACTTCCCGAGCCCCTGGAAGCATGAAAATCACTTTAAACATGCTAATTTTAGCTCTAACACTGATGATCCACCTACAAATGTGAACTGACGTTCAAAAATAAAACATTTGAAAACGGACCATTTTCCACATTTCTGAAGCATGACGTAATGGGGGGGTGTTATCTCTTTTGTCGAAAATCAGCCGTTTTTGCTCGAACATTAAATGCCTCCAAATGGTATTTATTTCACTTCCCGAGCCCCTGGAAGCATGAAAATCACTTTAAACATGCTAATTTTAGCTCTAACACTGATGATCCACCTACAAATGTGAACTGACGTTCAAAAATAAAACATTTGAAAACGGACCATTTTCCACATTTCTGAAGCATGACGTAATGGGGGGGTGTTATCTCTTTTGTCGAAAATCAGCCGTTTTTGCTCTAACATTAAATGCCTCCAAATGGTATTTAATTAACTTCCCGGGGTGAAGAAACCCTTTTTGAGAACTCAGAGTGAGTAAATTGGCCATTTTCATGCACTTTTAACCATTCCATAAATCTTGTGTTTTGGGCCCCTGGAAGCATGAAAATCACTTTAAACATGCTAATTTTAGCTCTAACACTGATGATCCACCTACAAATGTGAACTGACGTTCAAAAATAAAACATTTGAAAACGGACCATTTTCCACATTTCTGAAGCATGACGTAATGGGGGGGTGTTATCTCTTTTGTCGAAAATCAGCCGTTTTTGCTCTAACATTAAATGCCTCCAAATGGTATTTAATTAACTTCCCGGGGTGAAGAAACCCTTTTTGAGAACTCAGAGTCAGTAAATTGGCCATTTTCATGCACTTTTAACCATTCCATAAATCTTGTGTTTTGGGCCCCTGGAAGCATGAAAATCACTTTAAACATGCTAATTTTAGCTCTAACACTGATGATCCACCTACAAATGTGAACTGACGTTCAAAAATAAAACATTTGAAAACGGACCATTTTCCACATTTCTGAAGCATGACGTAATGGGGGGGGTGTTATCTCTTTTGTCGAAAATCAGCCGTTTTTGCTCTAACATTAAATGCCTCCAAATGGTATTTAATTAACTTCCCGGGGTGAAGAAACCCTTTTTGAGAACTCAGAGTGAGTAAATTGGCCATTTTCATGCACTTTTAACCATTCCATAAATCTTGTGTTTTGGGCCCCTGGAAGCATGAAAATCACTTTAAACATGCTAATTTTAGCTCTAACACTGATGATCCACCTACAAAAGTGAACTGACATTCAAAAAGAAAACATTTGAAAACGGACCATTTTCCACATTTCTGAAGCATGACGTAATGGGGGGGTGTTATCTCTTTTGTCGAAAATCAGCCGTTTTTGCTCGAACATTAAATGCCTCCAAATGGTATTTATTTCACTTCCCCAGCCCCTGGAAGCATGAAAATCACTTTAAACATGCTAATTTTAGCTCTAACACTGATGATCCACCTACAAATGTGAACTGACGTTCAAAAATAAAACATTTGAAAACGGACCATTTTCCACATTTCTGAAGCATGACGTAATGGGGGGTGTTATCTCTTTTGTCGAAAATCAGCCGTTTTTGCTCTAACATTAAATGCCTCCAAATGGTATTTAATTAACTTCCCGGGGTGAAGAAACCCTTTTTGAGAACTCAGAGTGAGTAAATTGGCCATTTTCATGCACTTTTAACCATTCCATAAATCTTGTGTTTTGGGCCCCTGGAAGCATGAAAATCACTTTAAACATGCTAATTTTAGCTCTAACACTGATGATCCACCTACAAATGTGAACTGACGTTCAAAAATAAAACATTTGAAAACGGACCATTTTCCACATTTCTGAAGCATGACGTAATGGGGGGGTGTTATCTCTTTTTTCGAAAATCAGCCGTTTTTGCTCTAACATTAAATGCCTCCAAATGGTATTTAATTAACTTCCCGGGGTGAAGAAACCCTTTTTGAGAACTCAGAGTGAGTAAATTGGCCATTTTCATGCACTTTTAACCATTCCATAAATCTTGTGTTTTGGGCCCCTGGAAGCATGAAAATCACTTTAAACATGCTAATTTTAGCTCTAACACTGATGATCCACCTACAAATGTGAACTGACGTTCAAAAATAAAACATTTGAAAACGGACCATTTTCCACATTTCTGAAGCATGACGTAATGGGGGGGTGTTATCTCTTTTGTCGAAAATCAGCCGTTTTTGCTCGAACATTAAATGCCTCCAAATGGTATTTATTTCACTTCCCGAGCCCCTGGAAGCATGAAAATCACTTTAAACATGCTAATTTTAGCTCTAACACTGATGATCCACCTACAAATGTGAACTGACGTTCAAAAATAAAACATTTGAAAACGGACCATTTTCCACATTTCTGAAGCATGACGTAATGGGGGGGTGTTATCTCTTTTGTCGAAAATCAGCCGTTTTTGCTCGAACATTAAATGCCTCCAAATGGTATTTATTTCACTTCCCGAGCCCCTGGAAGCATGAAAATCACTTTAAACATGCTAATTTTAGCTCTAACACTGATGATCCACCTACAAATGTGAACTGACGTTCAAAAATGAAACATTTGAAAACGGACCATTTTCCACATTTCTGAAGCATGACGTAATGGGGGGGTGTTATCTCTTTTGTCGAAAATCAGCCGTTTTTGCTCGAACATTAAATGCCTCCAAATGGTATTTATTTCACTTCCCGAGCCCCTGGAAGCATGAAAATCACTTTAAACATGCTAATTTTAGCTCTAACACTGATGATCCACCTACAAATGTGAACTGACGTTCAAAAATAAAACATTTGAAAACGGACCATTTTCCACATTTCTGAAGCATGACGTAATGGGGGGGTGTTATCTCTTTTGTCGAAAATCAGCCGTTTTTGCTCTAACATTAAATGCCTCCAAATGGTATTTAATTAACTTCCCGGGGTGAAGAAACCCTTTTTGAGAACTCAGAGTGAGTAAATTGGCCATTTTCATGCACTTTTAACCATTCCATAAATCTTGTGTTTTGGGCCCCTGGAAGCATGAAAATCACTTTAAACATGCTAATTTTAGCTCTAACACTGATGATCCACCTACAAATGTGAACTGACGTTCAAAAATAAAACATTTGAAAACGGACCATTTTCCACATTTCTGAAGCATGACGTAATGGGGGGGTGTTATCTCTTTTGTCGAAAATCAGCAGTTTTTGCTCGAACATTAAATGCCTCCAAATGGTATTTATTTCACTTCCCGAGCCCCTGGAAGCATGAAAATCACTTTAAACATGCTAATTTTAGCTCTAACACTGATGATCCACCTACAAATGTGAACTGACGTTCAAAAATAAAACATTTGAAAACGGACCATTTTCCACATTTCTGAAGCATGACGTAATGGGGGGGTGTTATCTCTTTTGTCGAAAATCAGCCGTTTTTGCTCGAACATTAAATGCCTCCAAATGGTATTTAATTAACTTCCCGGGGTGAAGAAACCCTTTTTGAGAACTCAGAGTGAGTAAATTGGCCATTTTCATGCACTTTTAACCATTCCATAAATCTTGTGTTTTGGGCCCCTGGAAGCATGAAAATCACTTTAAACATGCTAATTTTAGCTCTAACACTGATGATCCACCTACAAATGTGAACTGACGTTCAAAAATAAAACATTTGAAAACGGACCATTTTCCACATTTCTGAAGCATGACGTAATGGGGGGGTGTTATCTCTTTTGTCGAAAATCAGCCGTTTTTGCTCTAACATTAAATGCCTCCAAATGGTATTTAATTAACTTCCCGGGGTGAAGAAACCCTTTTTGAGAACTCAGAGTGAGTAAATTGGCCATTTTCATGCACTTTTAACCATTCCATAAATCTTGTGTTTTGGGCCCCTGGAAGCATGAAAATCACTTTAAACATGCTAATTTTAGCTCTAACACTGATGATCCAACTACAAATGTGAACTGACGTTCAAAAATAAAACATTTGAAAACGGACCATTTTCCACATTTCTGAAGCATGACGTAATGGGGGGGGGGTGTTATCTCTTTTGTCGAAAATCAGCCGTTTTTGCTCGAACATTAAATGCCTCCAAATGGTATTTATTTCACTTCCCGAGCCCCTGGAAGCATGAAAATCACTTTAAACATGCTAATTTTAGCTCTAACACTGATGATCCACCTACAAATGTGAACTGACGTTCAAAAATAAAACATTTGAAAACGGACCATTTTCCACATTTCTGAAGCATGACGTAATGGGGGGGTGTTATCTCTTTTGTCGAAAATCAGCCATTTTTGCTCGAACATTAAATGCCTCCAAATGGTATTTATTTCACTTCCCGAGCCCCTGGAAGCATGAAAATCACTTTAAACATGCTAATTTTAGCTCTAACACTGATGATCCACCTACAAATGTGAACTGACGTTCAAAAATGAAACATTTGAAAACGGACCATTTTCCACATTTCTGAAGCATGACGTAATGGGGGGGTGTTATCTCTTTTGTCGAAAATCAGCCATTTTTGCTCGAACATTAAATGCCTCCAAATGGTATTTAATTAACTTCCCGGGGTGAAGAAACCCTTTTTGAGAACTCAGAGTGAATAAATTGGCCATTTTCATGCACTTTTAACCATTCCATAAATCTTGTGTTTTGGGCCCCTGGAAGCATGAACATCACTTTAAACATGCTAATTTTAGCTCTAACACTGATGATCCACCTACAAATGTGAACTGACGTTCAAAAATAAAACATTTGAAAACGGACCATTTTCCACATTTCTGAAGCATGACGTAATGGGGGGGTGTTATCTCTTTTGTCGAAAATCAGCCATTTTTGCTCGAACATTAAATGCCTCCAAATGGTATTTATTTCACTTCCCGAGCCCCTGGAAGCATGAAAATCACTTTAAACATGCTAATTTTAGCTCTAACACTGATGATCCACCTACAAATGTGAACTGACGTTCAAAAATGAAACATTTGAAAACGGACCATTTTCCACATTTCTGAAGCATGACGTAATGGGGGGGTGTTATCTCTTTTGTCGAAAATCAGCCATTTTTGCTCGAACATTAAATGCCTCCAAATGGTATTTAATTAACTTCCCGGGGTGAAGAAACCCTTTTTGAGAACTCAGAGTGAATAAATTGGCCATTTTCATGCACTTTTAACCATTCCATAAATCTTGTGTTTTGGGCCCCTGGAAGCATGAACATCACTTTAAACATGCTAATTTTAGCTCTAACACTGATGATCCACCTACAAATGTGAACTGACGTTCAAAAATAAAACATTTGAAAACGGACCATTTTCCACATTTCTGAAGCATGACGTAATGGGGGGGTGTTATCTCTTTTGTCGAAAATCAGCCGTTTTTTTCTCGAACATTAAATGCCTCCAAATGGTATTTAATTAACTTCCCGGGGTGAAGAAACCCTTTTTGAGAACTCAGAGTCAGTAAATTGGCCATTTTCATGCACTTTTAACCATTCCATAAATCTTGTGTTTTGGGCCCCTGGAAGCATGAAAATCACTTTAAACATGCTAATTTTAGCTCTAACACTGATGATCCACCTACAAATGTGAACTGACGTTCAAAAATAAAACATTTGAAAACGGACCATTTTCCACATTTCTGAAGCATGACGTAATGGGGGGGGTGTTATCTCTTTTGTCGAAAATCAGCCGTTTTTGCTCTAACATTAAATGCCTCCAAATGGTATTTAATTAACTTCCCGGGGTGAAGAAACCCTTTTTGAGAACTCAGAGTGAGTAAATTGGCCATTTTCATGCACTTTTAACCATTCCATAAATCTTGTGTTTTGGGCCCCTGGAAGCATGAAAATCACTTTAAACATGCTAATTTTAGCTCTAACACTGATGATCCACCTACAAAAGTGAACTGACATTCAAAAAGAAAACATTTGAAAACGGACCATTTTCCACATTTCTGAAGCATGACGTAATGGGGGGGTGTTATCTCTTTTGTCGAAAATCAGCCGTTTTTGCTCGAACATTAAATGCCTCCAAATGGTATTTATTTCACTTCCCCAGCCCCTGGAAGCATGAAAATCACTTTAAACATGCTAATTTTAGCTCTAACACTGATGATCCACCTACAAATGTGAACTGACGTTCAAAAATAAAACATTTGAAAACGGACCATTTTCCACATTTCTGAAGCATGACGTAATGGGGGGTGTTATCTCTTTTGTCGAAAATCAGCCGTTTTTGCTCTAACATTAAATGCCTCCAAATGGTATTTAATTAACTTCCCGGGGTGAAGAAACCCTTTTTGAGAACTCAGAGTGAGTAAATTGGCCATTTTCATGCACTTTTAACCATTCCATAAATCTTGTGTTTTGGGCCCCTGGAAGCATGAAAATCACTTTAAACATGCTAATTTTAGCTCTAACACTGATGATCCACCTACAAATGTGAACTGACGTTCAAAAATAAAACATTTGAAAACGGACCATTTTCCACATTTCTGAAGCATGACGTAATGGGGGGGTGTTATCTCTTTTTTCGAAAATCAGCCGTTTTTGCTCTAACATTAAATGCCTCCAAATGGTATTTAATTAACTTCCCGGGGTGAAGAAACCCTTTTTGAGAACTCAGAGTGAGTAAATTGGCCATTTTCATGCACTTTTAACCATTCCATAAATCTTGTGTTTTGGGCCCCTGGAAGCATGAAAATCACTTTAAACATGCTAATTTTAGCTCTAACACTGATGATCCACCTACAAATGTGAACTGACGTTCAAAAATAAAACATTTGAAAACGGACCATTTTCCACATTTCTGAAGCATGACGTAATGGGGGGGTGTTATCTCTTTTGTCGAAAATCAGCCGTTTTTGCTCGAACATTAAATCCCTCCAAATGGTATTTATTTCACTTCCCGAGCCCCTGGAAGCATGAAAATCACTTTAAACATGCTAATTTTAGCTCTAACACTGATGATCCACCTACAAATGTGAACTGACGTTCAAAAATAAAACATTTGAAAACGGACCATTTTCCACATTTCTGAAGCATGACGTAATGGGGGGGTGTTATCTCTTTTGTCGAAAATCAGCCGTTTTTGCTCGAACATTAAATGCCTCCAAATGGTATTTATTTCACTTCCCGAGCCCCTGGAAGCATGAAAATCACTTTAAACATGCTAATTTTAGCTCTAACACTGATGATCCACCTACAAATGTGAACTGACGTTCAAAAATGAAACATTTGAAAACGGACCATTTTCCACATTTCTGAAGCATGACGTAATGGGGGGGTGTTATCTCTTTTGTCGAAAATCAGCCGTTTTTGCTCGAACATTAAATGCCTCCAAATGGTATTTATTTCACTTCCCGAGCCCCTGGAAGCATGAAAATCACTTTAAACATGCTAATTTTAGCTCTAACACTGATGATCCACCTACAAATGTGAACTGACGTTCAAAAATAAAACATTTGAAAACGGACCATTTTCCACATTTCTGAAGCATGACGTAATGGGGGGGTGTTATCTCTTTTGTCGAAAATCAGCCGTTTTTGCTCTAACATTAAATGCCTCCAAATGGTATTTAATTAACTTCCCGGGGTGAAGAAACCCTTTTTGAGAACTCAGAGTGAGTAAATTGGCCATTTTCATGCACTTTTAACCATTCCATAAATCTTGTGTTTTGGGCCCCTGGAAGCATGAAAATCACTTTAAACATGCTAATTTTAGCTCTAACACTGATGATCCACCTACAAATGTGAACTGACGTTCAAAAATAAAACATTTGAAAACGGACCATTTTCCACATTTCTGAAGCATGACGTAATGGGGGGGTGTTATCTCTTTTGTCGAAAATCAGCAGTTTTTGCTCGAACATTAAATGCCTCCAAATGGTATTTATTTCACTTCCCGAGCCCCTGGAAGCATGAAAATCACTTTAAACATGCTAATTTTAGCTCTAACACTGATGATCCACCTACAAATGTGAACTGACGTTCAAAAATAAAACATTTGAAAACGGACCATTTTCCACATTTCTGAAGCATGACGTAATGGGGGGGTGTTATCTCTTTTGTCGAAAATCAGCCGTTTTTGCTCGAACATTAAATGCCTCCAAATGGTATTTAATTAACTTCCCGGGGTGAAGAAACCCTTTTTGAGAACTCAGAGTGAGTAAATTGGCCATTTTCATGCACTTTTAACCATTCCATAAATCTTGTGTTTTGGGCCCTGGAAGCATGAAAATCACTTTAAACATGCTAATTTTAGCTCTAACACTGATGATCCACCTACAAATGTGAACTGACGTTCAAAAATAAAACATTTGAAAACGGACCATTTTCCACATTTCTGAAGCATGACGTAATGGGGGGGTGTTATCTCTTTTGTCGAAAATCAGCCGTTTTTGCTCTAACATTAAATGCCTCCAAATGGTATTTAATTAACTTCCCGGGTGAAGAAACCCTTTTTGAGAACTCAGAGTGAGTAAATTGGCCATTTTCATGCACTTTTAACCATTCCATAAATCTTGTGTTTTGGGCCCCTGGAAGCATGAAAATCACTTTAAACATGCTAATTTTAGCTCTAACACTGATGATCCAACTACAAATGTGAACTGACGTTCAAAAATAAAACATTTGAAAACGGACCATTTTCCACATTTCTGAAGCATGACGTAATGGGGGGGAGTGTTATCTCTTTTGTCGAAAATCAGCCGTTTTTGCTCGAACATTAAATGCCTCCAAATGGTATTTATTTCACTTCCCGAGCCCCTGGAAGCATGAAAATCACTTTAAACATGCTAATTTTAGCTCTAACACTGATGATCCACCTACAAATGTGAACTGACGTTCAAAAATAAAACATTTGAAAACGGACCATTTTCCACATTTCTGAAGCATGACGTAATGGGGGGGTGTTATCTCTTTTGTCGAAAATCAGCCATTTTTGCTCGAACATTAAATGCCTCCAAATGGTATTTATTTCACTTCCCGAGCCCCTGGAAGCATGAAAATCACTTTAAACATGCTAATTTTAGCTCTAACACTGATGATCCACCTACAAATGTGAACTGACGTTCAAAAATGAAACATTTGAAAACGGACCATTTTCCACATTTCTGAAGCATGACGTAATGGGGGGGTGTTATCTCTTTTGTCGAAATTCAGCCATTTTTGCTCGAACATTAAATGCCTCCAAATGGTATTTAATTAACTTCCCGGGGTGAAGAAACCCTTTTTGAGAACTCAGAGTGAATAAATTGGCCATTTTCATGCACTTTTAACCATTCCATAAATCTTGTGTTTTGGGCCCCTGGAAGCATGAACATCACTTTAAACATGCTAATTTTAGCTCTAACACTGATGATCCACCTACAAATGTGAACTGACGTTCAAAAATAAAACATTTGAAAACGGACCATTTTCCACATTTCTGAAGCATGACGTAATGGGGGGGTGTTATCTCTTTTGTCGAAAATCAGCCATTTTTGCTCGAACATTAAATGCCTCCAAATGGTATTTATTTCACTTCCCGAGCCCCTGGAAGCATGAAAATCACTTTAAACATGCTAATTTTAGCTCTAACACTGATGATCCACCTACAAATGTGAACTGACGTTCAAAAATGAAACATTTGAAAACGGACCATTTTCCACATTTCTGAAGCATGACGTAATGGGGGGGTGTTATCTCTTTTGTCGAAAATCAGCCATTTTTGCTCGAACATTAAATGCCTCCAAATGGTATTTAATTAACTTCCCGGGGTGAAGAAACCCTTTTTGAGAACTCAGAGTGAATAAATTGGCCATTTTCATGCACTTTTAACCATTCCATAAATCTTGTGTTTTGGGCCCCTGGAAGCATGAACATCACTTTAAACATGCTAATTTTAGCTCTAACACTGATGATCCACCTACAAATGTGAACTGACGTTCAAAAATAAAACATTTGAAAACGGACCATTTTCCACATTTCTGAAGCATGACGTAATGGGGGGGTGTTATCTCTTTTGTCGAAAATCAGCCGTTTTTTTCTCGAACATTAAATGCCTCCAAATGGTATTTAATTAACTTCCCGAGCCCCTGGAAGCATGAAAATCACTTTAAACATGCTAATTTTAGCTCTAACACTGATGATCCACCTACAAATGTGAACTGACGTTCAAAAATGAAACATTTGAAAACGGACCATTTTCCACATTTCTGAAGCATGACGTAATGGGGGGGTGTTATCTCTTTTGTCGAAAATCAGCCGTTTTTGCTCTAACATTAAATGCCTCCAAATGGTATTTAATTAACTTCCCGAGCCCCTGGAAGCATGAAAATCACTTTAAACATGCTAATTTTAGCTCTAACACTGATGATCCACCTACAAATGTGAACTGACGTTCAAAAATAAAACATTTGAAAACGGACCATTTTCCACATTTCTGAAGCATGACGTAATGGGGGGGTGTTATCTCTTTTGTCGAAAATCAGCCGTTTTTGCTCTAACATTAAATGCCTCCAAATGGTATTTAATTAACTTCCCGAGCCCCTGGAAGCATGAAAATCACTTTAAACATGCTAATTTTAGCTCTAACACTGATGATCCACCTACAAATGTGAACTGACGTTCAAAAATAAAACATTTGAAAACGGACCATTTTCCACATTTCTGAAGCATGACGTAATTGGGGGGTGTTATCTCTTTTGTCGAAAATCAGCCATTGTTGCTCTAACATTAAATGCCTCCAAATGGTATTTAATTAACTTCCCGGGGTGAAGAAACCCTTTTTGAGAACTCAGAGTGAGTAAATTGGCCATTTTCATGCACTTTTAACCATTCCATAAATCTTGTGTTTTGGGCCCCTGGAAGCATGAAAATCACTTTAAACATGCTAATTTTAGCTCTAACACTGATGATCCACCTACAAATGTGAACTGACGTTCAAAAATAAAACATTTGAAAACTGACCATTTTCCACATTTCTGAAGCATGACGTAATGGGGGGGTGTTATCTCTTTTGTCGAAAATCAGCCGTTTTTGCTCGAACATTAAATGCCTCCAAATGGTATTTATTTCACTTCCCGAGCCCCTGGAAGCATGAAAATCACTTTAAACATGCTAATTTTAGCTCTAACACTGATGATCCACCTACAAATGTGAACTGACGTTCAAAAATAAAACATTTGAAAACGGACCATTTTCCACATTTCTGAAGCATGACGTAATGGGGGGGTGTTATCTCTTTTGTCGAAAATCAGCCGTTTTTGCTCTAACATTAAATGCCTCCAAATGGTATTTAATTAACTTCCCGAGCCCCTGGAAGCATGAAAATCACTTTAAACATGCTAATTTTAGCTCTAACACTGATGATCCACCTACAAATGTGAACTGACGTTCAAAAATAAAACATTTGAAAACGGACCATTTTCCACATTTCTGAAGCATGACGTAATGGGGGGGTGTTATCTCTTTTGTCGAAAATCAGCCGTTTTTGCTCGAACATTAAATGCCTCCAAATGGTATTTATTTCACTTCCCGAGCCCCTGGAAGCATGAAAATCACTTTAAACATGCTAATTTTAGCTCTAACACTGATGATCCACCTACAAATGTGAACTGACGTTCAAAAATAAAACATTTGAAAACGGACCATTTTCCACATTTCTAAAGCATGACGTAATGGGGGGGTGTTATCTCTTTTGTCGAAAATCAGCCGTTTTTGCTCGAACATTAAAATCCTCCAAATAGTATTTAATTAACTTCCCGGGGTGAAGAAACCCTTTTTGAGAACTCAGAGTGAGTAAATTGGCCATTTTCATGCACTTTTAACCATTCCATAAATCTTGTGTTTTGGGCCCCTGGAAGCATGAAAATCACTTTAAACATGCTAATTTTAGCTCTAACACTGATGATCCACCTACAAATGTGAACTGACGTTCAAAAATAAAACATTTGAAAACGGACCATTTTCCACATTTCTGAAGAATGACGTAATGGGGGGTGTTATCTCTTTTGTCGAAAATCAGCCGTTTTTGCTCGAACATTAAATGCCTCCAAATGGTATTTAATTAACTTCCCGAGCCCCTGGAAGCATGAAAATCACTTTAAACATGCTAATTTTAGCTCTAACACTGATGATCCACCTACAAATGTGAACTGACGTTCAAAAATAAAACATTTGAAAACGGACCATTTTCCACATTTCTGAAGCATGACGTAATGGGGGGGTGTTATCTCTCTTGTCGAAAATCAGCCGTTTTTGCTCGAACATTAAATGCCTCCAAATGGTATTTATTTCACTTCCCGAGCCCCTGGAAGCATGAAAATCACTTTAAACATGCTAATTTTAGCTCTAACACTGATGATCCACCTACAAATGTGAACTGACGTTCAAAAATAAAACATTTGAAAACGGACCATTTTCCACATTTCTGAAGCATGACGTAATGGGGGGGTGTTATCTCTTTTGTCGAAAATCAGCCGTTTTTGCTCTAACATTAAATGCCTCCAAATGGTATTTAATTAACTTCCCGGGGTGAAGAAACCCTTTTTGAGAACTCAGAGTGAGTAAATTGGCCATTTTCATGCACTTTTAACCATTCCATAAATCTTGTGTTTTGGGCCCCTGGAAGCATGAAAATCACTTTAAACATGCTAATTTTAGCTCTAACACTGATGATCCACCTACAAATGTGAACTGACGTTCAAAAATAAAACATTTGAAAACGGACCATTTTCCACATTTCTGAAGCATGACGTAATGGGGGGGTGTTATCTCTTTTGTCGAAAATCAGCCGTTTTTGCTCTAACATTAAATGCCTCCAAATGGTATTTAATTAACTTCCCGGGGTGAAGAAACCCTTTTTGAGAACTCAGAGTGAGTAAATTGGCCATTTTCATGCACTTTTAACCATTCCATAAATCTTGTGTTTTGGGCCCCTGGAAGCATGAAAATCACTTTAAACATGATAATTTTAGCTCTAACACTGATGATCCACCTACAAATGTGAACTGACGTTCAAAAATAAAACATTTGAAAACGGACCATTTTCCACATTTCTGAAGCATGACGTAATGGGGGGGTGTTATCTCTCTTGTCGAAAATCAGCCGTTTTTGCTCGAACATTAAATGCCTCCAAATGGTATTTATTTCACTTCCCGAGCCCCTGGAAGCATGAAAATCACTTTAAACATGCTAATTTTAGCTCTAACACTGATGATCCACCTACAAATGTGAACTGACGTTCAAAAATAAAACATTTGAAAACGGACCATTTTCCACATTTCCAAAGCATGACGTAATGGGGGGGTGTTATCTCTTTTGTCGAAAATCAGCCGTTTTTGCTCGAACATTAAAATCCTCCAAATGGTATTTAATTAACTTCCCGGGGTGAAGAAACCCTTTTTGAGAACTCAGAGTGAGTAAATTGGCCATTTTCATGCACTTTTAACCATTCCATAAATCTTGTGTTTTGGGCCCCTGGAAGCATGAAAATCACTTTAAACATGCTAATTTTAGCTCTAACACTGATGATCCACCTACAAATGTGAACTGACGTTCAAAAATAAAACATTTGAAAACGGACCATTTTCCACATTTCTGAAGAATGACGTAATGGGGGGTGTTATCTCTTTTGTCGAAAATCAGCCGTTTTTGCTCGAACATTAAATGCCTCCAAATGGTATTTAATTAACTTCCCGAGCCCCTGGAAGCATGAAAATCACTTTAAACATGCTAATTTTAGCTCTAACACTGATGATCCACCTACAAATGTGAACTGACGTTCAAAAATAAAACATTTGAAAACGGACCATTTTCCACATTTCTGAAGCATGACGTAATGGGGGGGTGTTATCTCTTTTGTCGAAAATCAGCAGTTTTTGCTCGAACATTAAATGCCTCCAAATGGTATTTATTTCACTTCCCGAGCCCCTGGAAGCATGAAAATCACTTTAAACATGCTAATTTTAGCTCTAACACTGATGATCCACCTACAAATGTGAACTGACGTTCAAAAATAAAACATTTGAAAACGGACCATTTTCCACATTTCTGAAGCATGACGTAATGGGGGGGTGTTATCTCTTTTGTCGAAAATCAGCCGTTTTTGCTCTAACATTAAATGCCTCCAAATGGTATTTAATTAACTTCCCGGGGTGAAGAAACCCTTTTTGAGAACTCAGAGTGAGTAAATTGGCCATTTTCATGCACTTTTAACCATTCCATAAATCTTGTGTTTTGGGCCCCTGGAAGCATGAAAATCACTTTAAACATGCTAATTTTAGCTCTAACACTGATGATCCACCTACAAATGTGAACTGACGTTCAAAAATAAAACATTTGAAAACGGACCATTTTCCACATTTCTGAAGCATGACGTAATGGGGGGGTGTTATCTCTTTTGTCGAAAATCAGCCGTTTTTGCTCTAACATTAAATGCCTCCAAATGGTATTTAATTAACTTCCCGGGGTGAAGAAACCCTTTTTGAGAACTCAGAGTGAGTAAATTGGCCATTTTCATGCACTTTTAACCATTCCATAAATCTTGTGTTTTGGGCCCCTGGAAGCATGAAAATCACTTTAAACATGCTAATTTTAGCTCTAACACTGATGATCCACCTACAAATGTGAACTGACGTTCAAAAATAAAACATTTGAAAACGGACCATTTTCCACATTTCTGAAGCATGACGTAATGGGGGGGTGTTATCTCTTTTGTCGAAAATCAGCCGTTTTTGCTCTAACATTAAATGCCTCCAAATGGTATTTAATTAACTTCCCGGGGTGAAGAAACCCTTTTTGAGAACTCAGAGTGAGTAAATTGGCCATTTTCATGCACTTTTAACCATTCCATAAATCTTGTGTTTTGGGCCCCTGGAAGCATGAAAATCACTTTAAACATGCTAATTTTAGCTCTAACACTGATGATCCACCTACAAATGTGAACTGACGTTCAAAAATAAAACATTTGAAAACGGACCATTTTCCACATTTCTGAAGCATGACGTAATGGGGGGGTGTTATCTCTTTTGTCGAAAATCAGCCGTTTTTGCTCTAACATTAAATGCCTCCAAATGGTATTTAATTAACTTCCCGGGGTGAAGAAACCCTTTTTGAGAACTCAGAGTGAGTAAATTGGCCATTTTCATGCACTTTTAACCATTCCATAAATCTTGTGTTTTGGGCCCCTGGAAGCATGAAAATCACTTTAAACATGCTAATTTTAGCTCTAACACTGATGATCCACCTACAAATGTGAACTGACGTTCAAAAATAAAACATTTGAAAACGGACCATTTTCCACATTTCTGAAGCATGACGTAATGGGGGGGTGTTATCTCTTTTGTCGAAAATCAGCCGTTTTTGCTCTAACATTAAATGCCTCCAAATGGTATTTAATTAACTTCCCGGGGTGAAGAAACCCTTTTTGAGAACTCAGAGTGAGTAAATTGGCCATTTTCATGCACTTTTAACCATTCCATAAATCTTGTGTTTTGGGCCCCTGGAAGCATGAAAATCACTTTAAACATGCTAATTTTAGCTCTAACACTGATGATCCACCTACAAATGTGAACTGACGTTCAAAAATAAAACATTTGAAAACGGACCATTTTCCACATTTCTGAAGCATGACGTAATGGGGGGGTGTTATCTCTTTTGTCGAAAATCAGCCGTTTTTGCTCTAACATTAAATGCCTCCAAATGGTATTTAATTAACTTCCCGGGGTGAAGAAACCCTTTTTGAGAACTCAGAGTGAGTAAATTGGCCATTTTCATGCACTTTTAACCATTCCATAAATCTTGTGTTTTGGGCCCCTGGAAGCATGAAAATCACTTTAAACATGCTAATTTTAGCTCTAACACTGATGATCCACCTACAAATGTGAACTGACGTTCAAAAATAAAACATTTGAAAACGGACCATTTTCCACATTTCTGAAGCATGACGTAATGGGGGGGTGTTATCTCTTTTGTCGAAAATCAGCCGTTTTTGCTCTAACATTAAATGCCTCCAAATGGTATTTAATTAACTTCCCGGGGTGAAGAAACCCTTTTTGAGAACTCAGAGTGAGTAAATTGGCCATTTTCATGCACTTTTAACCATTCCATAAATCTTGTGTTTTGGGCCCCTGGAAGCATGAAAATCACTTTAAACATGCTAATTTTAGCTCTAACACTGATGATCCACCTACAAAAGTGAACTGACGTTCAAAAAGAAAACATTTGAAAACGGACCATTTTCCACATTTCTGAAGCATGACGTAATGGGGGGGTGTTATCTCTTTTGTCGAAAATCAGCCGTTTTTGCTCGAACATTAAATGCCTCCAAATGGTATTTATTTCACTTCCCGAGCCCCTGGAAGCATGAAAATCACTTTAAACATGCTAATTTTAGCTCTAACACTGATGATCCACCTACAAATGTGAACTGACGTTCAAAAATAAAACATTTGAAAACGGACCATTTTCCACATTTCTGAAGCATGACGTAATGGGGGGGTGTTATCTCTTTTATCGAAAATCAGCCGTTTTTGCTCTAACATTAAATGCCTCCAAATGGTATTTAATTAACTTCCCGGGGTGAAGAAACCCTTTTTGAGAACTCAGAGTGAGTAAATTGGCCATTTTCATGCACTTTTAACCATTCCATAAATCTTGTGTTTTGGGCCCCTGGAAGCATGAAAATCACTTTAAACATGCTAATTTTAGCTCTAACACTGATGATCCACCTACAAATGTGAACTGACGTTCAAAAATAAAACATTTGAAAACGGACCATTTTCCACATTTCTGAAGCATGACGTAATGGGGGGGTGTTATCTCTTTTTTCGAAAATCAGCCGTTTTTGCTCTAACATTAAATGCCTCCAAATGGTATTTAATTAACTTCCCGGGGTGAAGAAACCCTTTTTGAGAACTCAGAGTGAGTAAATTGGCCATTTTCATGCACTTTTAACCATTCCATAAATCTTGTGTTTTGGGCCCCTGGAAGCATGAAAATCACTTTAAACATGCTAATTTTAGCTCTAACACTGATGATCCACCTACAAATGTGAACTGACGTTCAAAAATAAAACATTTGAAAACGGACCATTTTCCACATTTCTGAAGCATGACGTAATGGGGGGGTGTTATCTCTTTTGTCGAAAATCAGCCGTTTTTGCTCGAACATTAAATGCCTCCAAATGGTATTTATTTCACTTCCCGAGCCCCTGGAAGCATGAAAATCACTTTAAACATGCTAATTTTAGCTCTAACACTGATGATCCACCTACAAATGTGAACTGACATTCAAAAATAAAACATTTGAAAACGGACCATTTTCCACATTTCTGAAGCATGACGTAATGGGGGGGTGTTATCTCTTTTGTCGAAAATCAGCCGTTTTTGCTCGAACATTAAATGCCTCCAAATGGTATTTATTTCACTTCCCGAGCCCCTGGAAGCATGAAAATCACTTTAAACATGCTAATTTTAGCTCTAACACTGATGATCCACCTACAAATGTGAACTGACGTTCAAAAATGAAACATTTGAAAACGGACCATTTTCCACATTTCTGAAGCATGACGTAATGGGGGGGTGTTATCTCTTTTGTCGAAAATCAGCCGTTTTTGCTCGAACATTAAATAGCTCCAAATGGTATTTATTTCACTTCCCGAGCCCCTGGAAGCATGAAAATCACTTTAAACATGCTAATTTTAGCTCTAACACTGATGATCCACCTACAAATGTGAACTGACGTTCAAAAATAAAACATTTGAAAACGGACCATTTTCCACATTTCTGAAGCATGACGTAATGGGGGGGTGTTATCTCTTTTGTCGAAAATCAGCCGTTTTTGCTCTAACATTAAATGCCTCCAAATGGAATTTAATTAACTTCCCGGGGTGAAGAAACCCTTTTTGAGAACTCAGAGTGAGTAAATTGGCCATTTTCATGCACTTTTAACCATTCCATAAATCTTGTGTTTTGGGCCCCTGGAAGCATGAAAATCACTTTAAACATGCTAATTTTAGCTCTAACACTGATGATCCACCTACAAAAGTGAACTGACGTTCAAAAAGAAAACATTTGAAAACGGACCATTTTCCACATTTCTGAAGCATGACGTAATGGGGGGGTGTTATCTCTTTTGTCGAAAATCAGCCGTTTTTGCTCGAACATTAAATGCCTCCAAATGGTATTTATTTCACTTCCCGAGCCCCTGGAAGCATGAAAATCACTTTAAACATGCTAATTTTAGCTCTAACACTGATGATCCACCTACAAATGTGAACTGACGTTCAAAAATAAAACATTTGAAAACGGACCATTTTCCACATTTCTGAAGCATGACGTGATGGGGGGGTGTTATCTCTTTTGTCGAAAATCAGCCGTTTTTGCTCTAACATTAAATGCCTCCAAATGGTATTTAATTAAATTCCCGGGGTGAAGAAACCCTTTTTGAGAACTCAGAGTGAGTAAATTGGCCATTTTCATGCACTTTTAACCATTCCATAAATCTTGTGTTTTGGGCCCCTGGAAGCATGAAAATCACTTTAAACATGCTAATTTTAGCTCTAACACTGATGATCCACCTACAAATGTGAACTGACGTTCAAAAATAAAACATTTGAAAACGGACCATTTTCCACATTTCTGAAGCATGACGTAATGGGGGGGTGTTATCTCTTTTGTCGAAAATCAGCCGTTTTTGCTCGAACATTAAATGCCTCCAAATGGTATTTATTTCACTTCCCGAGCCCCTGGAAGCATGAAAATCACTTTAAACATGCTAATTTTAGCTCTAACACTGATGATCCACCTACAAATGTGAACTGACGTTCAAAAATAAACCATTTGAAAACGGACCATTTTCCACATTTCTGAAGCATGACGTAATGGGGGGGTGTTATCTCTTTTGTCGAAAATCAGCCGTTTTTGCTCGAACATTAAATGCCTCCAAATGGTATTTATTTCACTTCCCGAGCCCCTGGAAGCATGAAAATCACTTTAAACATGCTAATTTTAGCTCTAACACTGATGATCCACCTACAAATGTGAACTGACGTTCAAAAATGAAACATTTGAAAACGGACCATTTTCCACATTTCTGAAGCATGACGTAATGGGGGGGTGTTATCTCTTTTGTCGAAAATCAGCCATTTTTGCTCGAACATTAAATGCCTCCAAATGGTATTTATTTCACTTCCCGAGCCCCTGGAAGCATGAAAATCACTTTAAACATGCTAATTTTAGCTCTAACACTGATGATCCACCTACAAATGTGAACTGACGTTCAAAAATAAAACATTTGAAAACGGACCATTTTCCACATTTCTGAAGCATGACGTAATGGAGGGGTGTTATCTCTTTTGTCGAAAATCAGCCGTTTTTGCTCTAACATTAAATGCCTCCAAATGGTATTTAATTAACTTCCCGGGGTGAAGAAACCCTTTTTGAGAACTCAGAGTGAGTAAATTGGCCATTTTCATGCACTTTTAACCATTCCATAAATCTTGTGTTTTGGGCCCCTGGAAGCATGAAAATCACTTTAAACATGCTAATTTTAGCTCTAACACTGATGATCCACCTACAAATGTGAACTGACGTTCAAAAATAAAACATTTGAAAACGGACCATTTTCCACATTTCTGAAGCATGACGTAATGGGGGGGTGTTATCTCTTTTGTCGAAAATCAGCCGTTTTTGCTCTAACATTAAATGCCTCCAAATGGTATTTAATTAACTTCCCGGGGTGAAGAAACCCTTTTTGAGAACTCAGAGTGAGTAAATTGGCCATTTTCATGCACTTTTAACCATTCCATAAATCTTGTGTTTTGGGCCCCTGGAAGCATGAAAATCACTTTAAACATGCTAATTTTAGCTCTAACACTGATGATCCACCTACAAATGTGAACTGACGTTCAAAAATAAAACATTTGAAAACTGACCATTTTCCACATTTCTGAAGCATGACGTAATGGGGGGGTGTTATCTCTTTTGTCGAAAATCAGCCGTTTTTGCTCGAACATTAAATGCCTCCAAATGGTATTTATTTCACTTCCCGAGCCCCTGGAAGCATGAAAATCACTTTAAACATGCTAATTTTAGCTCTAACACTGATGATCCACCTACAAATGTGAACTGACGTTCAAAAATAAAACATTTGAAAACGGACCATTTTCCACATTTCTGAAGCATGACGTAATGGGGGGGTGTTATCTCTTTTGTCGAAAATCAGCCGTTTTTGCTCGAACATTAAATGCCTCCAAATGGTATTTATTTCACTTCCCGAGCCCCTGGAAGCATGAAAATCACTTTAAACATGCTAATTTTAGCTCTAACACTGATGATCCACCTACAAATGCGAACTGACGTTCAAAAATGAAACATTTGAAAACGGACCATTTTCCACATTTCTGAAGCATGACGTAATGGGGGGGTGTTATCTCTTTTGTCGAAAATCAGCCGTTTTTGCTCGAACATTAAATGCCTCCAAATGGTATTTATTTCACTTCCCGAGCCCCTGGAAGCATGAAAATCACTTTAAACATCCTAATTTTAGCTCTAACACTGATGATCCACCTACAAATGTGAACTGACGTTCAAAAATGAAACATTTGAAAACGGACCTTTTTCCACATTTCTGAAGCATGACGTAATGGGGGGGGTGTTATCTCTTTTGTCGAAAATCAGCCGTTTTTGCTCGAACATTAAATGCCTCCAAATGGTATTTAATTAACTTCCCGGGGTGAAGAAACCCTTTTTGAGAACTCAGAGTGAATAAATTGGCCATTTTCATGCACTTTTAACCATTCCATAAATCTTGTGTTTTGGGCCCCTGGAAGCATGAAAATCACTTTAAACATGCTAATTTTAGCTCTAACACTGATGATCCACCTACAAATGTGAACTGACGTTCAAAAATAAAACATTTGAAAACGGACCATTTTCCACATTTCTGAAGCATGACGTAATGGGGGGGTGTTATCTCTTTTGGCGAAAATCAGCCGTTTTTGCTCGAACATTAAATGCCTCCAAATGGTATTTAATTAACTTCCCGAGCCCCTGGAAGCATGAAAATCACTTTAAACATGCTAATTTTAGCTCTAACACTGATGATCCACTTACAAATGTGAACTGACGTTCAAAAATAAAACATTTGAAAACGGACCATTTTCCACATTTCTGAAGCATGACGTAATGGGGGGGTGTTATCTCTTTTGTCGAAAATCAGCCGTTTTTTTCTCGAACATTAAATGCCTCCAAATGGTATTTAATTAACTTCCTGAGCCCCTGGAAGCATGAAAATCACTTTAAACATGCTAATTTTAGCTCTAACACTGATGATCCACCTACAAATGTGAACTGACGTTCAAAAATAAAACATTTGAAAACGGACCATTTTCCACATTTCTGAAGCATGACGTAATGGGGGGGTGTTATCTCTTTTGTCGAAAATCAGCCGTTTTTGCTCTAACATTAAATGCCTCCAAATGGTATTTAATTAACTTCCCGAGCCCCTGGAAGCATGAAAATCACTTTAAACATGCTAATTTTAGCTCTAACACTGATGATCCACCTACAAATTTGAACTGACGTTCAAAAATAAAACATTTAAAAACGGACCATTTTCCACATTTCTGAAGCATGACGTAATGGGGGGGTGTTATCTCTTTTGTCGAAAATCAGCCGTTTTTGCTCTAACATTAAATGCCTCCAAATGGTATTTAATTAACTTCCCGAGCCCCTGGAAGCATGAAAATCACTTTAAACATGCTAATTTTAGCTCTAACACTGATGATCCACCTACAAATGTGAACTGACGTTCAAAAATAAAACATTTGAAAACGGACCATTTTCCACATTTCTGAAGCATGACGTAATGGGGGGGTGTTATCTCTTTTGTCGAAAATCAGCCGTTTTTGCTCTAACATTAAATGCCTCCAAATGGTATTTAATTAACTTCCCGAGCCCCTGGAAGCATGAAAATCACTTTAAACATGCTAATTTTAGCTCTAACACTGATGATCCACCTACAAATGTGAACTGACGTTCAAAAATAAAACATTTGAAAACGGACCATTTTCCACATTTCTGAAGCATGACGTAATGGGGGGGTGTTATCTCTTTTGTCGAAAATCAGCCGTTTTTGCTCGAACATTAAATGCCTCCAAATGGTATTTATTTCACTTCCCGAGCCCCTGGAAGCATGAAAATCACTTTAAACATGCTAATTTTAGCTCTAACACTGATGATCCACCTACAAATGTGAACTGACGTTCAAAAATAAAACATTTGAAAACGGACCATTTTCCACATTTCTGAAGCATGACGTAATGGGGGGGTGTTATCTCTTTTGTCGAAAATCAGCCGTTTTTGCTCTAACATTAAATGCCTCCAAATGGTATTTAATTAACTTCCCGGGGTGAAGAAACCCTTTTTGAGAACTCAGAGTGAGTAAATTGGCCATTTTCATGCCCTTTTAACCATTCCATAAATCTTGTGTTTTGGGCCCCTGGAAGCATGAAAATCACTTTAAACATGCTAATTTTAGCTCTAACACTGATGATCCACCTACAAATGTGAACTGACGTTCAAAAATAAAACATTTGAAAACGGACCATTTTCCACATTTCTGAAGCATGACGTAATAGGGGGGTGTTATCTCTTTTGTCGAAAATCAGCCGTTTTTGCTCTAACATTAAATGCCTCCAAACGGTATTTAATTAACTTCCTGAGCCCCTGGAAGCATGAAAATAACTTTAAACATGCTAATTTTAGCTCTAACACTGATGATCCACCTACAAATGTGAACTGACGTTCAAAAATAAAACATTTGAAAACGGACCATTTTCCACATTTCTGAAGCATGACGTAATGGGGGGGTGTTATCTCTTTTGTCGAAAATCAGCCGTTTTTGCTCGAACATTAAATGCCTCCAAATGGTATTTAATTAACTTCCCGGGGTGAAGAAACCCTTTTTGAGAACTCAGAGTGAGTAAATTGGCCATTGTCATGCACTTTTAACCATTCCATAAATCTTGTGTTTTGGGCCCCTGGAAGCATGAAAATCACTTTAAACATGCTAATTTTAGCTCTAACACTGATGATCCACCTACAAAAGTGAACTGACGTTCAAAAAGAAAACATTTGAAAACGGACCATTTTCCACATTTCTGAAGCATGACGTAATGGGGGGGTGTTATCTCTTTTGTCGAAAATCAGCCGTTTTTGCTCGAACATTAAATGCCTCCAAATGGTATTTATTTCACTTCCCGAGCCCCTGGAAGCATGAAAATCACTTTAAACATGCTAATTTTAGCTCTAACACTGATGATCCACCTACAAATGTGAACTGACGTTCAAAAATAAAACATTTGAAAACGGACCATTTTCCACATTTCTGAAGCATGACGTGATGGGGGGGTGTTATCTCTTTTGTCGAAAATCAGCCGTTTTTGCTCTAACATTAAATGCCTCCAAATGGTATTTAATTAACTTCCCGGGGTGAAGAAACCCTTTTTGAGAACTCAGAGTGAGTAAATTGGCCATTTTCATGCACTTTTAACCATTCCATAAATCTTGTGTTTTGGGCCCCTGGAAGCATGAAAATCACTTTAAACATGCTAATTTTAGCTCTAACACTGATGATCCACCTACAAATGTGAACTGACGTTCAAAAATAAAACATTTGAAAACGGACCATTTTCCACATTTCTGAAGCATGACGTAATGGGGGGGTGTTATCTCTTTTGTCGAAAATCAGCCGTTTTTGCTCGAACATTAAATGCCTCCAAATGGTATTTATTTCACTTCCCGAGCCCCTGGAAGCATGAAAATCACTTTAAACATGCTAATTTTAGCTCTAACACTGATGATCCACCTACAAATGTGAACTGACGTTCAAAAATGAAACATTTGAAAACGGACCATTTTCCACATTTCTGAAGCATGACGTAATGGGGGGGTGTTATCTCTTTTGTCGAAAATCAGCCGTTTTTGCTCGAACATTAAATGCCTCCAAATGGTATTTATTTCACTTCCCGAGCCCCTGGAAGCATGAAAATCACTTTAAACATGCTAATTTTAGCTCTAACACTGATGATCCACCTACAAATGTGAACTGACGTTCAAAAATAAAACATTTGAAAACGGACCATTTTCCACATTTCTGAAGCATGACGTAATGGGGGGGTGTTATCTCTTTTGTCGAAAATCAGCCGTTTTTGCTCTAACATTAAATGCCTCCAAATGGTATTTAATTAACTTCCCGGGGTGAAGAAACCCTTTTTGAGAACTCAGAGTGAGTAAATTGGCCATTTTCATGCACTTTTAACCATTCCATAAATCTTGTGTTTTGGGCCCCTGGAAGCATGAAAATCACTTTAAACATGCTAATTTTAGCTCTAACACTGATGATCCACCTACAAATGTGAACTGACGTTCAAAAATAAAACATTTGAAAACGGACCATTTTCCACATTTCTGAAGCATGACGTAATGGGGGGGTGTTATCTCTTTTGTCGAAAATCAGCCGTTTTTGCTCGAACATTAAATGCCTCCAAATGGTATTTAATTAACTTCCCGGGGTGAAGAAACCCTTTTTGAGAACTCAGAGTGAGTAAATTGGCCATTGTCATGCACTTTTAACCATTCCATAAATCTTGTGTTTTGGGCCCCTGGAAGCATGAAAATCACTTTAAACATGCTAATTTTAGCTCTAACACTGATGATCCACCTACAAATGTGAACTGACGTTCAAAAATAAAACATTTGAAAACGGACCATTTTCCACATTTCTGAAGCATGACGTAATGGGGGGGTGTTATCTCTTTTGTCGAAAATCAGCCGTTTTTGCTCTAACATTAAAAGCCTCAAAATGGTATTTAATTAACTTCCCGAGCCCCTGGAAGCATGAAAATCACTTTAAACATGCTAATTTTAGCTCTAACACTGATGATCCACCTACAAATGTGAACTGACGTTCAAAAATAAAACATTTGAAAACGGACCATTTTCCACATTTCTGAAGCATGACGTAATGGGGGGGTGTTATCTCTTTTGTCGAAAATCAGCCGTTTTTGCTCGAACATTAAATGCCTCCAAATGGTATTTATTTCACTTCCCGAGCCCCTGGAAGCATGAAAATCACTTTAAACATGCTAATTTTAGCTCTAACACTGATGATCCACCTACAAATGTGAACTGACGTTCAAAAATAAAACATTTGAAAACGGACCATTTTCCACATTTCTGAAGCATGACGTAATGGGGGGGTGTTATCTCTTTTGTCGAAAATCAGCCGTTTTTGCTCTAACATTAAATGCCTCCAAATGGTATTTAATTAACTTCCCGGGGTGAAGAAACCCTTTTTGAGAACTCAGAGTGAGTAAATTGGCCATTTTCATGCCCTTTTAACCATTCCATAAATCTTGTGTTTTGGGCCCCTGGAAGCATGAAAATCACTTTAAACATGCTAATTTTAGCTCTAACACTGATGATCCACCTACAAATGTGAACTGACGTTCAAAAATAAAACATTTGAAAACGGACCATTTTCCACATTTCTGAAGCATGACGTAATAGGGGGGTGTTATCTCTTTTGTCGAAAATCAGCCGTTTTTGCTCTAACATTAAATGCCTCCAAACGGTATTTAATTAACTTCCTGAGCCCCTGGAAGCATGAAAATAACTTTAAACATGCTAATTTTAGCTCTAACACTGATGATCCACCTACAAATGTGAACTGACGTTCAAAAATAAAACATTTGAAAACGGACCATTTTCCACATTTCTGAAGCATGACGTAATGGGGGGGTGTTATCTCTTTTGTCGAAAATCAGCCGTTTTTGCTCGAACATTAAATGCCTCCAAATGGTATTTAATTAACTTCCCGGGGTGAAGAAACCCTTTTTGAGAACTCAGAGTGAGTAAATTGGCCATTGTCATGCACTTTTAACCATTCCATAAATCTTGTGTTTTGGGCCCCTGGAAGCATGAAAATCACTTTAAACATGCTAATTTTAGCTCTAACACTGATGATCCACCTACAAAAGTGAACTGACGTTCAAAAAGAAAACATTTGAAAACGGACCATTTTCCACATTTCTGAAGCATGACGTAATGGGGGGGTGTTATCTCTTTTGTCGAAAATCAGCCGTTTTTGCTCTAACATTAAATGCCTCCAAATGGTATTTAATTAACTTCCCGGGGTGAAGAAACCCTTTTTGAGAACTCAGAGTGAGTAAATTGGCCATTTTCATGCACTTTTAACCATTCCATAAATCTTGTGTTTTGGGCCCCTGGAAGCATGAAAATCACTTTAAACATGCTAATTTTAGCTCTAACACTGATGATCCACCTACAAATGTGAACTGACGTTCAAAAATAAAAGATTTGAAAACGGACCATTTTCCACATTTCTGAAGCATGACGTAATGGGGGGGTGTTATCTCTTTTGTCGAAAATCAGCCGTTTTTGCTCTAACATTAAATGCCTCCAAATGGTATTTAATTAACTTCCCGAGCCCCTGGAAGCATGAAAATCACTTTAAACATGCTAATTTTAGCTCTAACACTGATGATCCACCTACAAATGTGAACTGACGTTCAAAAATAAAACATTTGAAAACGGACCATTTTCCACATTTCTGAAGCATGACGTAATGGGGGGGTGTTATCTCTTTTGTCGAAAATCAGCCGTTTTTGCTCTAACATTAAATGCCTCCAAATGGTATTTAATTAACTTCCCGAGCCCCTGGAAGCATGAAAATCACTTTAAACATGCTAATTTTAGCTCTAACACTGATGATCCACCTACAAATGTGAACTGACGTTCAAAAATAAAACATTTGAAAACGGACCATTTTCCACATTTCTGAAGCATGACGTAATGGGGGGGTGTTATCTCTTTTGTCGAAAATCAGCCGTTTTTGCTCGAACATTAAATGCCTCCAAATGGTATTTATTTCACTTCCCGAGCCCCTGGAAGCATGAAAATCACTTTAAACATGCTAATTTTAGCTCTAACACTGATGATCCACCTACAAATGTGAACTGACGTTCAAAAATAAAACATTTGAAAACGGACCATTTTCCACATTTCTGAAGCATGACGTAATGGGGGGGTGTTATCTCTTTTGTCGAAAATCAGCCGTTTTTGCTCTAACATTAAATGCCTCCAAATGGTATTTAATTAACTTCCCGGGGTGAAGAAACCCTTTTTGAGAACTCAGAGTGAGTAAATTGGCCATTTTCATGCCCTTTTAACCATTCCATAAATCTTGTGTTTTGGGCCCCTGGAAGCATGAAAATCACTTTAAACATGCTAATTTTAGCTCTAACACTGATGATCCACCTACAAATGTGAACTGACGTTCAAAAATAAAACATTTGAAAACGGACCATTTTCCACATTTCTGAAGCATGACGTAATAGGGGGGTGTTATCTCTTTTGTCGAAAATCAGCCGTTTTTGCTCTAACATTAAATGCCTCCAAACGGTATTTAATTAACTTCCTGAGCCCCTGGAAGCATGAAAATAACTTTAAACATGCTAATTTTAGCTCTAACACTGATGATCCACCTACAAATGTGAACTGACGTTCAAAAATAAAACATTTGAAAACGGACCATTTTCCACATTTCTGAAGCATGACGTAATGGGGGGGTGTTATCTCTTTTGTCGAAAATCAGCCGTTTTTGCTCGAACATTAAATGCCTCCAAATGGTATTTAATTAACTTCCCGGGGTGAAGAAACCCTTTTTGAGAACTCAGAGTGAGTAAATTGGCCATTGTCATGCACTTTTAACCATTCCATAAATCTTGTGTTTTGGGCCCCTGGAAGCATGAAAATCACTTTAAACATGCTAATTTTAGCTCTAACACTGATGATCCACCTACAAAAGTGAACTGACGTTCAAAAAGAAAACATTTGAAAACGGACCATTTTCCACATTTCTGAAGCATGACGTAATGGGGGGGTGTTATCTCTTTTGTCGAAAATCAGCCGTTTTTGCTCGAACATTAAATGCCTCCAAATGGTATTTATTTCACTTCCCGAGCCCCTGGAAGCATGAAAATCAATTTAAACATGCTAATTTTAGCTCTAACACTGATGATCCACCTACAAATGTGAACTGACGTTCAAAAATAAAACATTTGAAAACGGACCATTTTCCACATTTCTGAAGCATGACGTGATGGGGGGGTGTTATCTCTTTTGTCGAAAATCAGCCGTTTTTGCTCTAACATTAAATGCCTCCAAATGGTATTTAATTAACTTCCCGGGGTGAAGAAACCCTTTTTGAGAACTCAGAGTGAGTAAATTGGCCATTTTCATGCACTTTTAACCATTCCATAAATCTTGTGTTTTGGGCCCCTGGAAGCATGAAAATCACTTTAAACATGCTAATTTTAGCTCTAACACTGATGATCCACCTACAAATGTGAACTGACGTTCAAAAATAAAACATTTGAAAACGGACCATTTTCCACATTTCTGAAGCATGACGTAATGGGGGGGTGTTATCTCTTTTGTCGAAAATCAGCCGTTTTTGCTCGAACATTAAATGCCTCCAAATGGTATTTATTTCACTTCCCGAGCCCCTGGAAGCATGAAAATCACTTTAAACATGCTAATTTTAGCTCTAACACTGATGATCCACCTACAAATGTGAACTGACGTTCAAAAATGAAACATTTGAAAACGGACCATTTTCCACATTTCTGAAGCATGACGTAATGGGGGGGTGTTATCTCTTTTGTCGAAAATCAGCCGTTTTTGCTCGAACATTAAATGCCTCCAAATGGTATTTATTTCACTTCCCGAGCCCTGGAAGCATGAAAATCACTTTAAACATGCTAATTTTAGCTCTAACACTGATGATCCACCTACAAATGTGAACTGACGTTCAAAAATAAAACATTTGAAAACGGACCATTTTCCACATTTCTGAAGCATGACGTAATGGGGGGGTGTTATCTCTTTTGTCGAAAATCAGCCGTTTTTGCTCTAACATTAAATGCCTCCAAATGGTATTTAATTAACTTCCCGGGGTGAAGAAACCCTTTTTGAGAACTCAGAGTGAGTAAATTGGCCATTTTCATGCACTTTTAACCATTCCATAAATCTTGTGTTTTGGGCCCCTGGAAGCATGAAAATCACTTTAAACATGCTAATTTTAGCTCTAACACTGATGATCCACCTACAAATGTGAACTGACGTTCAAAAATAAAACATTTGAAAACGGACCATTTTCCACATTTCTAAAGCATGACGTAATGGGGGGGTGTTATCTCTTTTGTCGAAAATCAGCCGTTTTTGCTCTAACATTAAATGCCTCCAAATGGTATTTAATTAACTTCCCGGGGTGAAGAAACCCTTTTTGAGAACTCAGAGTGAGTAAATTGGCCATTTTCATGCACTTTTAACCATTCCATAAATCTTGTGTTTTGGGCCCCTGGAAGCATGAAAATCACTTTAAACATGCTAATTTTAGCTCTAACACTGATGATCCACCTACAAATGTGAACTGACGTTCAAAAATAAAACATTTGAAAACTGACCATTTTCCACATTTCTGAAGCATGACGTAATGGGGGGGGTGTTATCTCTTTTGTCGAAAATCAGCCGTTTTTGCTCGAACATTAAATGCCTCCAAATGGTATTTATTTCACTTCCCGAGCCCCTGGAAGCATGAAAATCACTTTAAACATGCTAATTTTAGCTCTAACACTGATGATCCACCTACAAATGTGAACTGACGTTCAAAAATAAAACATTTGAAAACTGACCATTTTCCACATTTCTGAAGCATGACGTAATGGGGGGTGTTATCTCTTTTGTCGAAAATCAGCCGTTTTTGCTCGAACATTAAATGCCTCCAAATGGTATTTATTTCACTTCCCGAGCCCCTGGAAGCATGAAAATCACTTTAAACATGCTAATTTTAGCTCTAACACTGATGATCCACCTACAAATGTGAACTGACGTTCAAAAATGAAACATTTGAAAACGGACCATTTTCCACATTTCTGAAGCATGACGTAATGGGGGGGTGTTATCTCTTTTGTCGAAAATCAGCCGTTTTTGCTCGAACATTAAATGCCTCCAAATGGTATTTATTTCACTTCCCGAGCCCCTGGAAGCATGAAAATCACTTTAAACATGCTAATTTTAGCTCTAACACTGATGATCCACCTACAAATGTGAACTGACGTTCAAAAATGAAATATTTGAAAACGGACCATTTTCCACATTTCTGAAGCATGACGTAATGGGGGGGTGTTATCTCTTTTGTCGAAAATCAGCCGTTTTTGCTCGAACATTAAATGCCTCCAAATGGTATTTAATTAACTTCCCGGGGTGAAGAAACCCTTTTTGAGAACTCAGAGTGAATAAATTGGCCATTTTCATGCACTTTTACCCATTCCATAAATCTTGTGTTTTGGGCCCCTGGAAGCATGAAAATCACTTTAAACATGCTAATTTTAGCTCTAACACTGATGATCCACCTACAAATGTGAACTGACGTTCAAAAATAAAACATTTGAAAACGGACCATTTTCCACATTTCTGAAGCATGACGTAATGGGGGGGTGTTATCTCTTTTGGCGAAAATCAGCCGTTTTTGCTCGAACATTAAATGCCTCCAAATGGTATTTAATTAACTTCCC
Source organism: Lissotriton vulgaris (assembly GCF_964263255.1). NCBI lineage: Eukaryota > Metazoa > Chordata > Amphibia > Caudata > Salamandridae > Lissotriton > Lissotriton vulgaris. Next base: position 800,124 of record NW_028243273.1, on the reverse strand, counting down.
GAGCCCCTGGAAGCATGAAAATCACTTTAAACATGCTAATTTTAGCTCTAACACTGATGATCCACCTACAAATGTGAACTGACGTTCAAAAATAAAACATTTGAAAACGGACCATTTTCCACATTTCTGAAGCATGACGTAATGGGGGGGTGTTATCTCTTTTGTCGAAAATCAGCCGTTTTTTTCTCGAACATTAAATGCCTCCAAATGGTATTTAATTAACTTCCTGAGCCCCTGGAAGCATGAAAATCACTTTAAACATGCTAATTTTAGCTCTAACACTGATGATCCACCTACAAATGTGAACTGACGTTCAAAAATAAAACATTTGAAAACGGACCATTTTCCACATTTCTGAAGCATGACGTAATGGGGGGGTGTTATCTCTTTTGTCGAAAATCAGCCGTTTTTGCTCTAACATTAAATGCCTCCAAATGGTATTTAATTAACTTCCCGAGCCCCTGGAAGCATGAAAATCACTTTAAACATGCTAATTTTAGCTCTAACACTGATGATCCACCTACAAATTTGAACTGACGTTCAAAAATAAAACATTTAAAAACGGACCATTTTCCACATTTCTGAAGCATGACGTAATGGGGGGGTGTTATCTCTTTTGTCGAAAATCAGCCGTTTTTGCTCTAACATTAAATGCCTCCAAATGGTATTTAATTAACTTCCCGAGCCCCTGGAAGCATGAAAATCACTTTAAACATGCTAATTTTAGCTCTAACACTGATGATCCACCTACAAATGTGAACTGACGTTCAAAAATAAAACATTTGAAAACGGACCATTTTCCACATTTCTGAAGCATGACGTAATGGGGGGGTGTTATCTCTTTTGTCGAAAATCAGCCGTTTTTGCTCTAACATTAAATGCCTCCAAATGGTATTTAATTAACTTCCCGAGCCCCTGGAAGCATGAAAATCACTTTAAACATGCTAATTTTAGCTCTAACACTGATGATCCACCTACAAATTTGAACTGACGTTCAAAAATAAAACATTTAAAAACGGACCATTTTCCACATTTCTGAAGCATGACGTAATGGGGGGGTGTTATCTCTTTTGTCGAAAATCAGCCGTTTTTGCTCTAACATTAAATGCCTCCAAATGGTATTTAATTAACTTCCCGAGCCCCTGGAAGCATGAAAATCACTTTAAACATGCTAATTTTAGCTCTAACACTGATGATCCACCTACAAATGTGAACTGACGTTCAAAAATAAAACATTTGAAAACGGACCATTTTCCACATTTCTGAAGCATGACGTAATGGGGGGGTGTTATCTCTTTTGTCGAAAATCAGCCGTTTTTGCTCTAACATTAAATGCCTCCAAATGGTATTTAATTAACTTCCCGGGGTGAAGAAACCCTTTTTGAGAACTCAGAGTGAGTAAATTGGCCATTTTCATGCACTTTTAACCATTCCATAAATCTTGTGTTTTGGGCCCCTGGAAGCATGAAAATCACTTTAAACATGCTAATTTTAGCTCTAACATTGATGATCCACCTACAAATGTGAACTGACGTTCAAAAATAAAAGATTTGAAAACGGACCATTTTCCACATTTCTGAAGCATGACGTAATGGGGGGGTGTTATCTCTTTTGTCGAAAATCAGCCGTTTTTGCTCTAACATTAAATGCCTCCAAATGGTATTTAATTAACTTCCCGAGCCCCTGGAAGCATGAAAATCACTTTAAACATGCTAATTTTAGCTCTAACACTGATGATCCACCTACAAATGTGAACTGACGTTCAAAAATAAAACATTTGAAAACGGACCATTTTCCACATTTCTGAAGCATGACGTAATGGGGGGGTGTTATCTCTTTTGTCGAAAATCAGCCGTTTTTGCTCTAACATTAAATGCCTCCAAATGGTATTTAATTAACTTCCCGAGCCCCTGGAAGCATGAAAATCACTTTAAACATGCTAATTTTAGCTCTAACACTGATGATCCACCTACAAATGTGAACTGACGTTCAAAAATAAAACATTTGAAAACGGACCATTTTCCACATTTCTGAAGCATGACGTAATGGGGGGGTGTTATCTCTTTTGTCGAAAATCAGCCGTTTTTGCTCGAACATTAAATGCCTCCAAATGGTATTTATTTCACTTCCCGAGCCCCTGGAAGCATGAAAATCACTTTAAACATGCTAATTTTAGCTCTAACACTGATGATCCACCTACAAATGTGAACTGACGTTCAAAAATAAAACATTTGAAAACGGACCATTTTCCACATTTCTGAAGCATGACGTAATGGGGGGGTGTTATCTCTTTTGTCGAAAATCAGCCGTTTTTGCTCTAACATTAAATGCCTCCAAATGGTATTTAATTAACTTCCCGGGGTGAAGAAACCCTTTTTGAGAACTCAGAGTGAGTAAATTGGCCATTTTCATGCCCTTTTAACCATTCCATAAATCTTGTGTTTTGGGCCCCTGGAAGCATGAAAATCACTTTAAACATGCTAATTTTAGCTCTAACACTGATGATCCACCTACAAATGTGAACTGACGTTCAAAAATAAAACATTTGAAAACGGACCATTTTCCACATTTCTGAAGCATGACGTAATAGGGGGGTGTTATCTCTTTTGTCGAAAATCAGCCGTTTTTGCTCTAACATTAAATGCCTCCAAACGGTATTTAATTAACTTCCTGAGCCCCTGGAAGCATGAAAATAACTTTAAACATGCTAATTTTAGCTCTAACACTGATGATCCACCTACAAATGTGAACTGACGTTCAAAAATAAAACATTTGAAAACGGACCATTTTCCACATTTCTGAAGCATGACGTAATGGGGGGGTGTTATCTCTTTTGTCGAAAATCAGCCGTTTTTGCTCGAACATTAAATGCCTCCAAATGGTATTTAATTAACTTCCCGGGGTGAAGAAACCCTTTTTGAGAACTCAGAGTGAGTAAATTGGCCATTGTCATGCACTTTTAACCATTCCATAAATCTTGTGTTTTGGGCCCCTGGAAGCATGAAAATCACTTTAAACATGCTAATTTTAGCTCTAACACTGATGATCCACCTACAAAAGCGAACTGACGTTCAAAAAGAAAACATTTGAAAACGGACCATTTTCCACATTTCTGAAGCATGACGTAATGGGGGGGTGTTATCTCTTTTGTCGAAAATCAGCCGTTTTTGCTCGAACATTAAATGCCTCCAAATGGTATTTATTTCACTTCCCGAGCCCCTGGAAGCATGAAAATCACTTTAAACATGCTAATTTTAGCTCTAACACTGATGATCCACCTACAAATGTGAACTGACGTTCAAAAATAAAACATTTGAAAACGGACCATTTTCCACATTTCTGAAGCATGACGTGATGGGGGGGTGTTATCTCTTTTGTCGAAAATCAGCCGTTTTTGCTCTAACATTAAATGCCTCCAAATGGTATTTAATTAACTTCCCGGGGTGAAGAAACCCTTTTTGAGAACTCAGAGTGAGTAAATTGGCCATTTTCATGCACTTTTAACCATTCCATAAATCTTGTGTTTTGGGCCCCTGGAAGCATGAAAATCACTTTAAACATGCTAATTTTAGCTCTAACACTGATGATCCACCTACAAATGTGAACTGACGTTCAAAAATAAAACATTTGAAAACGGACCATTTTCCACATTTCTGAAGCATGACGTAATGGGGGGGTGTTATCTCTTTTGTCGAAAATCAGCCGTTTTTGCTCGAACATTAAATGCCTCCAAATGGTATTTATTTCACTTCCCGAGCCCCTGGAAGCATGAAAATCACTTTAAACATGCTAATTTTAGCTCTAACACTGATGATCCACCTACAAATGTGAACTGACGTTCAAAAATGAAACATTTGAAAACGGACCATTTTCCACATTTCTGAAGCATGACGTAATGGGGGAGTGTTATCTCTTTTGTCGAAAATCAGCCGTTTTTGCTCGAACATTAAATGCCTCCAAATGGTATTTATTTCACTTCCCGAGCCCCTGGAAGCATGAAAATCACTTTAAACATGCTAATTTTAGCTCTAACACTGATGATCCACCTACAAATGTGAACTGACGTTCAAAAATAAAACATTTGAAAACGGACCATTTTCCACATTTCTGAAGCATGACGTAATGGGGGGGTGTTATCTCTTTTGTCGAAAATCAGCCGTTTTTGCTCTAACATTAAATGCCTCCAAATGGTATTTAATTAACTTCCCGGGGTGAAGAAACCCTTTTTGAGAACTCAGAGTGAGTAAATTGGCCATTTTCATGCACTTTTAACCATTCCATAAATCTTGTGTTTTGGGCCCCTGGAAGCATGAAAATCACTTTAAACATGCTAATTTTAGCTCTAACACTGATGATCCACCTACAAATGTGAACTGACGTTCAAAAATAAAACATTTGAAAACGGACCATTTTCCACATTTCTGAAGCATGACGTAATGGGGGGGTGTTATCTCTTTTGTCGAAAATCAGCCGTTTTTGCTCTAACATTAAATGCCTCCAAATGGTATTTAATTAACTTCCCGGGGTGAAGAAACCCTTTTTGAGAACTCAGAGTGAGTAAATTGGCCATTTTCATGCACTTTTAACCATTCCATAAATCTTGTGTTTTGGGCCCCTGGAAGCATGAAAATCACTTTAAACATGCTAATTTTAGCTCTAACACTGATGATCCACCTACAAATGTGAACTGACGTTCAAAAATAAAAGATTTGAAAACGGACCATTTTCCACATTTCTGAAGCATGACGTAATGGGGGGGTGTTATCTCTTTTGTCGAAAATCAGCCGTTTTTGCTCTAACATTAAATGCCTCCAAATGGTATTTAATTAACTTCCCGAGCCCCTGGAAGCATGAAAATCACTTTAAACATGCTAATTTTAGCTCTAACACTGATGATCCACCTACAAATGTGAACTGACGTTCAAAAATAAAACATTTGAAAACGGACCATTTTCCACATTTCTGAAGCATGACGTAATGGGGGGGTGTTATCTCTTTTGTCGAAAATCAGCCGTTTTTGCTCTAACATTAAATGCCTCCAAATGGTATTTAATTAACTTCCCGAGCCCCTGGAAGCATGAAAATCACTTTAAACATGCTAATTTTAGCTCTAACACTGATGATCCACCTACAAATGTGAACTGACGTTCAAAAATAAAACATTTGAAAACGGACCATTTTCCACATTTCTGAAGCATGACGTAATGGGGGGGTGTTATCTCTTTTGTCGAAAATCAGCCGTTTTTGCTCTAACATTAAATGCCTCCAAATGGTATTTATTTCACTTCCCGAGCCCCTGGAAGCATGAAAATCACTTTAAACATGCTAATTTTAGCTCTAACACTGATGATCCACCTACAAATGTGAACTGACGTTCAAAAATAAAACATTTGAAAACGGACCATTTTCCACATTTCTGAAGCATGACGTAATGGGGGGGTGTTATCTCTTTTGTCGAAAATCAGCCGTTTTTGCTCTAACATTAAATGCCTCCAAATGGTATTTAATTAACTTCCCGGGGTGAAGAAACCCTTTTTGAGAACTCAGAGTGAGTAAATTGGCCATTTTCATGCCCTTTTAACCATTCCATAAATCTTGTGTTTTGGGCCCCTGGAAGCATGAAAATCACTTTAAACATGCTAATTTTAGCTCTAACACTGATGATCCACCTACAAATGTGAACTGACGTTCAAAAATAAAACATTTGAAAACGGACCATTTTCCACATTTCTGAAGCATGACGTAATAGGGGGGTGTTATCTCTTTTGTCGAAAATCAGCCGTTTTTGCTCTAACATTAAATGCCTCCAAACGGTATTTAATTAACTTCCTGAGCCCCTGGAAGCATGAAAATAACTTTAAACATGCTAATTTTAGCTCTAACACTGATGATCCACCTACAAATGTGAACTGACGTTCAAAAATAAAACATTTGAAAACGGACCATTTTCCACATTTCTGAAGCATGACGTAATGGGGGGGTGTTATCTCTTTTGTCGAAAATCAGCCGTTTTTGCTCGAACATTAAATGCCTCCAAATGGTATTTAATTAACTTCCCGGGGTGAAGAAACCCTTTTTGAGAACTCAGAGTGAGTAAATTGGCCATTGTCATGCACTTTTAACCATTCCATAAATCTTGTGTTTTGGGCCCCTGGAAGCATGAAAATCACTTTAAACATGCTAATTTTAGCTCTAACACTGATGATCCACCTACAAAAGTGAACTGACGTTCAAAAAGAAAACATTTGAAAACGGACCATTTTCCACATTTCTGAAGCATGACGTAATGGGGGGGTGTTATCTCTTTTGTCGAAAATCAGCCGTTTTTGCTCGAACATTAAATGCCTCCAAATGGTATTTATTTCACTTCCCGAGCCCTGGAAGCATGAAAATCACTTTAAACATGCTAATTTTAGCTCTAACACTGATGATCCACCTACAAATGTGAACTGACGTTCAAAAATAAAACATTTGAAAACGGACCATTTTCCACATTTCTGAAGCATGACGTAATGGGGGGGTGTTATCTCTTTTGTCGAAAATCAGCCGTTTTTGCTCTAACATTAAATGCCTCCAAATGGTATTTAATTAACTTCCCGGGGTGAAGAAACCCTTTTTGAGAACTCAGAGTGAGTAAATTGGCCATTTTCATGCACTTTTAACCATTCCATAAATCTTGTGTTTTGGGCCCCTGGAAGCATGAAAATCACTTTAAACATGCTAATTTTAGCTCTAACACTGATGATCCACCTACAAATGTGAACTGACGTTCAAAAATAAAACATTTGAAAACGGACCATTTTCCACATTTCTGAAGCATGACGTAATGGGGGGGTGTTATCTCTTTTGTCGAAAATCAGCCGTTTTTGCTCTAACATTAAATGCCTCCAAATGGTATTTAATTAACTTCCCGGGGTGAAGAAACCCTTTTTGAGAACTCAGAGTGAGTAAATTGGCCATTTTCATGCACTTTTAACCATTCCATAAATCTTGTGTTTTGGGCCCCTGGAAGCATGAAAATCACTTTAAACATGCTAATTTTAGCTCTAACACTGATGATCCACCTACAAATGTGAACTGACGTTCAAAAATAAAACATTTGAAAACTGACCATTTTCCACATTTCTGAAGCATGACGTAATGGGGGGGTGTTATCTCTTTTGTCGAAAATCAGCCGTTTTTGCTCGAACATTAAATGCCTCCAAATGGTATTTATTTCACTTCCCGAGCCCCTGGAAGCATGAAAATCACTTTAAACATGCTAATTTTAGCTCTAACACTGATGATCCACCTACAAATGTGAACTGACGTTCAAAAATAAAACATTTGAAAACGGACCATTTTCCACATTTCTGAAGCATGACGTAATGGGGGGTGTTATCTCTTTTGTCGAAAATCAGCCGTTTTTGCTCGAACATTAAATGCCTCCAAATGGTATTTATTTCACTTCCCGAGCCCCTGGAAGCATGAAAATCACTTTAAACATGCTAATTTTAGCTCTAACACTGATGATCCACCTACAAATGTGAACTGACGTTCAAAAATGAAACATTTGAAAACGGACCATTTTCCACATTTCTGAAGCATGACGTAATGGGGGGGTGTTATCTCTTTTGTCGAAAATCAGCCGTTTTTGCTCGAACATTAAATGCCTCCAAATGGTATTTATTTCACTTCCCGAGCCCCTGGAAGCATGAAAATCACTTTAAACATGCTAATTTTAGCTCTAACACTGATGATCCACCTACAAATGTGAACTGACGTTCAAAAATGAAATATTTGAAAACGGACCATTTTCCACATTTCTGAAGCATGACGTAATGGGGGGGTGTTATCTCTTTTGTCGAAAATCAGCCGTTTTTGCTCGAACATTAAATGCCTCCAAATGGTATTTAATTAACTTCCCGGGGTGAAGAAACCCTTTTTGAGAACTCAGAGTGAATAAATTGGCCATTTTCATGCACTTTTACCCATTCCATAAATCTTGTGTTTTGGGCCCCTGGAAGCATGAAAATCACTTTAAACATGCTAATTTTAGCTCTAACACTGATGATCCACCTACAAATGTGAACTGACGTTCAAAAATAAAACATTTGAAAACGGACCATTTTCCACATTTCTGAAGCATGACGTAATGGGGGGGTGTTATCTCTTTTGGCGAAAATCAGCCGTTTTTGCTCGAACATTAAATGCCTCCAAATGGTATTTAATTAACTTCCCGAGCCCCTGGAAGCATGAAAATCACTTTAAACATGCTAATTTTAGCTCTAACACTGATGATCCACCTACAAATGTGAACTGACATTCAAAAATAAAACATTTGAAAACGGACCATTTTCCACATTTCTGAAGCATGACGTAATGGGGGGGTGTTATCTCTTTTGTCGAAAATCAGCCGTTTTTTTCTCGAACATTAAATGCCTCCAAATGGTATTTAATTAACTTCCTGAGCCCCTGGAAGCATGAAAATCACTTTAAACATGCTAATTTTAGCTCTAACACTGATGATCCACCTACAAATGTGAACTGACGTTCAAAAATAAAACATTTGAAAACGGACCATTTTCCACATTTCTGAAGCATGACGTAATGGGGGGGTGTTATCTCTTTTGTCGAAAATCAGCCGTTTTTGCTCTAACATTAAATGCCTCCAAATGGTATTTAATTAACTTCCCGAGCCCCTGGAAGCATGAAAATCACTTTAAACATGCTAATTTTAGCTCTAACACTGATGATCCACCTACAAATTTGAACTGACGTTCAAAAATAAAACATTTAAAAACGGACCATTTTCCACATTTCTGAAGCATGACGTAATGGGGGGGTGTTATCTCTTTTGTCGAAAATCAGCCGTTTTTGCTCTAACATTAAATGCCTCCAAATGGTATTTAATTAACTTCCCGAGCCCCTGGAAGCATGAAAATCACTTTAAACATGCTAATTTTAGCTCTAACACTGATGATCCACCTACAAATGTGAACTGACGTTCAAAAATAAAACATTTGAAAACGGACCATTTTCCACATTTCTGAAGCATGACGTAATGGGGGGGTGTTATCTCTTTTGTCGAAAATCAGCCGTTTTTGCTCTAACATTAAATGCCTCCAAATGGTATTTAATTAACTTCCCGAGCCCCTGGAAGCATGAAAATCACTTTAAACATGCTAATTTTAGCTCTAACACTGATGATCCACCTACAAATTTGAACTGACGTTCAAAAATAAAACATTTAAAAACGGACCATTTTCCACATTTCTGAAGCATGACGTAATGGGGGGGTGTTATCTCTTTTGTCGAAAATCAGCCGTTTTTGCTCTAACATTAAATGCCTCCAAATGGTATTTAATTAACTTCCCGAGCCCCTGGAAGCATGAAAATCACTTTAAACATGCTAATTTTAGCTCTAACACTGATGATCCACCTACAAAAGTGAACTGACGTTCAAAAATAAAACATTTGAAAACGGACCATTTTCCACATTTCTGAAGCATGACGTAATGGGGGGGTGTTATCTCTTTTGTCGAAAATCAGCCGTTTTTGCTCTAACATTAAATGCCTCCAAATGGTATTTAATTAACTTCCCGGGGTGAAGAAACCCTTTTTGAGAACTCAGAGTGAGTAAATTGGCCATTTTCATGCACTTTTAACCATTCCATAAATCTTGTGTTTTGGGCCCCTGGAAGAATGAAAATCACTTTAAACATGCTAATTTTAGCTCTAACACTGATGATCCACCTACAAATGTGAACTGACGTTCAAAAATAAAAGATTTGAAAACGGACCATTTTCCACATTTCTGAAGCATGACGTAATGGGGGGGTGTTATCTCTTTTGTCGAAAATCAGCCGTTTTTGCTCTAACATTAAATGCCTCCAAATGGTATTTAATTAACTTCCCGAGCCCCTGGAAGCATGAAAATCACTTTAAACATGCTAATTTTAGCTCTAACACTGATGATCCACCTACAAATGTGAACTGACGTTCAAAAATAAAACATTTGAAAACGGACCATTTTCCACATTTCTGAAGCATGACGTAATGGGGGGGTGTTATCTCTTTTGTCGAAAATCAGCCGTTTTTGCTCTAACATTAAATGCCTCCAAATGGTATTTAATTAACTTCCCGGGGTGAAGAAACCCTTTTTGAGAACTCAGAGTGAGTAAATTGGCCATTTTCATGCCCTTTTAACCATTCCATAAATCTTGTGTTTTGGGCCCCTGGAAGCATGAAAATCACTTTAAACATGCTAATTTTAGCTCTAACACTGATGATCCACCTACAAATGTGAACTGACGTTCAAAAATAAAACATTTGAAAACGGACCATTTTCCACATTTCTGAAGCATGACGTAATGGGGGGGTGTTATCTCTTTTGGCGAAAATCAGCCGTTTTCGCTCGAACATTAAATGCCTCCAAATGGTATTTAATTAACTTCCCGAGCCCCTGGAAGCATGAAAATCACTTTAAACATGCTAATTTTAGCTCTAACACTGATGATCCACCTACAAATGTGAACTGACGTTCAAAAATAAAACATTTGAAAACGGACCATTTTCCACATTTCTGAAGCATGACGTAATGGGGGGGTGTTATCTCTTTTGTCGAAAATCAGCCGTTTTTTTCTCGAACATTAAATGCCTCCAAATGGTATTTAATTAACTTCCTGAGCCCCTGGAAGCATGAAAATCACTTTAAACATGCTAATTTTAGCTCTAACACTGATGATCCACCTACAAATGTGAACTGACGTTCAAAAATAAAACATTTGAAAACGGACCATTTTCCACATTTCTGAAGCATGACGTAATGGGGGGGTGTTATCTCTTTTGTCGAAAATCAGCCGTTTTTGCTCTAACATTAAATGCCTCCAAATGGTATTTAATTAACTTCCCGAGCCCCTGGAAGCATGAAAATCACTTTAAACATGCTAATTTTAGCTCTAACACTGATGATCCACCTACAAATTTGAACTGACGTTCAAAAATAAAACATTTAAAAACGGACCATTTTCCACATTTCTGAAGCATGACGTAATGGGGGGGTGTTATCTCTTTTGTCGAAAATCAGCCGTTTTTGCTCTAACATTAAATGCCTCCAAATGGTATTTAATTAACTTCCCGAGCCCCTGGAAGCATGAAAATCACTTTAAACATGCTAATTTTAGCTCTAACACTGATGATCCACCTACAAATGTGAACTGACGTTCAAAAATAAAACATTTGAAAACGGACCATTTTCCACATTTCTGAAGCATGACGTAATGGGGGGGTGTTATCTCTTTTGTCGAAAATCAGCCGTTTTTGCTCTAACATTAAATGCCTCCAAATGGTATTTAATTAACTTCCCGAGCCCCTGGAAGCATGAAAATCACTTTAAACATGCTAATTTTAGCTCTAACACTGATGATCCACCTACAAATTTGAACTGATGTTCAAAAATAAAACATTTAAAAACGGACCATTTTCCACATTTCTGAAGCATGACGTAATGGGGGGGTGTTATCTCTTTTGTCGAAAATCAGCCGTTTTTGCTCTAACATTAAATGCCTCCAAATGGTATTTAATTAACTTCCCGAGCCCCTGGAAGCATGAAAATCACTTTAAACATGCTAATTTTAGCTCTAACACTGATGATCCACCTACAAATGTGAACTGACGTTCAAAAATAAAACATTTGAAAACGGACCATTTTCCACATTTCTGAAGCATGACGTAATGGGGGGGTGTTATCTCTTTTGTCGAAAATCAGCCGTTTTTGCTCTAACATTAAATGCCTCCAAATGGTATTTAATTAACTTCCCGGGGTGAAGAAACCCTTTTTGAGAACTCAGAGTGAGTAAATTGGCCATTTTCATGCACTTTTAACCATTCCATAAATCTTGTGTTTTGGGCCCCTGGAAGCATGAAAATCACTTTAAACATGCTAATTTTAGCTCTAACACTGATGATCCACCTACAAATGTGAACTGACGTTCAAAAATAAAAGATTTGAAAACGGACCATTTTCCACATTTCTGAAGCATGACGTAATGGGGGGGTGTTATCTCTTTTGTCGAAAATCAGCCGTTTTTGCTCTAACATTAAATGCCTCCAAATGGTATTTAATTAACTTCCCGAGCCCCTGGAAGCATGAAAATCACTTTAAACATGCTAATTTTAGCTCTAACACTGATGATCCACCTACAAATGTGAACTGACGTTCAAAAATAAAACATTTGAAAACGGACCATTTTCCACATTTCTGAAGCATGACGTAATGGGGGGGTGTTATCTCTTTTGTCGAAAATCAGCCGTTTTTGCTCTAACATTAAATGCCTCCAAATGGTATTTAATTAACTTCCCGAGCCCCTGGAAGCATGAAAATCACTTTAAACATGCTAATTTTAGCTCTAACACTGATGATCCACCTACAAATGTGAACTGACGTTCAAAAATAAAACATTTGAAAACGGACCATTTTCCACATTTCTGAAGCATGACGTAATGGGGGGGTGTTATCTCTTTTGTCGAAAATCAGCCGTTTTTGCTCGAACATTAAATGCCTCCAAATGGTATTTATTTCACTTCCCGAGCCCCTGGAAGCATGAAAATCACTTTAAACATGCTAATTTTAGCTCTAACACTGATGATCCACCTACAAATGTGAACTGACGTTCAAAAATAAAACATTTGAAAACGGACCATTTTCCACATTTCTGAAGCATGACGTAATGGGGGGGTGTTATCTCTTTTGTCGAAAATCAGCCGTTTTTGCTCTAACATTAAATGCCTCCAAATGGTATTTAATTAACTTCCCGGGGTGAAGAAACCCTTTTTGAGAACTCAGAGTGAGTAAATTGGCCATTTTCATGCCCTTTTAACCATTCCATAAATCTTGTGTTTTGGGCCCCTGGAAGCATGAAAATCACTTTAAACATGCTAATTTTAGCTCTAACACTGATGATCCACCTACAAATGTGAACTGACGTTCAAAAATAAAACATTTGAAAACGGACCATTTTCCACATTTCTGAAGCATGACGTAATAGGGGGGTGTTATCTCTTTTGTCGAAAATCAGCCGTTTTTGCTCTAACATTAAATGCCTCCAAACGGTATTTAATTAACTTCCTGAGCCCCTGGAAGCATGAAAATAACTTTAAACATGCTAATTTTAGCTCTAACACTGATGATCCACCTACAAATGTGAACTGACGTTCAAAAATAAAACATTTGAAAACGGACCATTTTCCACATTTCTGAAGCATGACGTAATGGGGGGGTGTTATCTCTTTTGTCGAAAATCAGCCGCTTTTGCTCGAACATTAAATGCCTCCAAATGGTATTTAATTAACTTCCCGGGGTGAAGAAACCCTTTTTGAGAACTCAGAGTGAGTAAATTGGCCATTGTCATGCACTTTTAACCATTCCATAAATCTTGTGTTTTGGGCCCCTGGAAGCATGAAAATCACTTTAAACATGCTAATTTTAGCTCTAACACTGATGATCCACCTACAAAAGTGAACTGACGTTCAAAAAGAAAACATTTGAAAACGGACCATTTTCCACATTTCTGAAGCATGACGTAATGGGGGGGTGTTATCTCTTTTGTCGAAAATCAGCCGTTTTTGCTCGAACATTAAATGCCTCCAAATGGTATTTATTTCACTTCCCGAGCCCCTGGAAGCATGAAAATCACTTTAAACATGCTAATTTTAGCTCTAACACTGATGATCCACCTACAAATGTGAACTGACGTTCAAAAATAAAACATTTGAAAACGGACCATTTTCCACATTTCTGAAGCATGACGTGATGGGGGGGTGTTATCTCTTTTGTCGAAAATCAGCCGTTTTTGCTCTAACATTAAATGCCTCCAAATGGTATTTAATTAACTTCCCGGGGTGAAGAAACCCTTTTTGAGAACTCAGAGTGAGTAAATTGGCCATTTTCATGCACTTTTAACCATTCCATAAATCTTGTGTTTTGGGCCCCTGGAAGCATGAAAATCACTTTAAACATGCTAATTTTAGCTCTAACACTGATGATCCACCTACAAATGTGAACTGACGTTCAAAAATAAAACATTTGAAAACGGACCATTTTCCACATTTCTGAAGCATGACGTAATGGGGGGGTGTTATCTCTTTTGTCGAAAATCAGCCGTTTTTGCTCGAACATTAAATGCCTCCAAATGGTATTTATTTCACTTCCCGAGCCCCTGGAAGCATGAAAATCACTTTAAACATGCTAATTTTAGCTCTAACACTGATGATCCACCTACAAATGTGAACTGACGTTCAAAAATGAAACATTTGAAAACGGACCATTTTCCACATTTCTGAAGCATGACGTAATGGGGGGGTGTTATCTCTTTTGTCGAAAATCAGCCGTTTTTGCTCGAACATTAAATGCCTCCAAATGGTATTTATTTCACTTCCCGAGCCCCTGGAAGCATGAAAATCACTTTAAACATGCTAATTTTAGCTCTAACACTGATGATCCACCTACAAATGTGAACTGACGTTCAAAAATAAAACATTTGAAAACGGACCATTTTCCACATTTCTGAAGCATGAGGTAATGGGGGGGTGTTATCTCTTTTGTCGAAAATCAGCCGTTTTTGCTCTAACATTAAATGCCTCCAAATGGTATTTAATTAACTTCCCGGGGTGAAGAAACCCTTTTTGAGAACTCAGAGTGAGTAAATTGGCCATTTTCATGCACTTTTAACCATTCCATAAATCTTGTGTTTTGGGCCCCTGGAAGCATGAAAATCACTTTAAACATGCTAATTTTAGCTCTAACACTGATGATCCACCTACAAATGTGAACTGACGTTCAAAAATAAAACATTTGAAAACGGACCATTTTCCACATTTCTGAAGCATGACGTAATGGGGGGGTGTTATCTCTTTTGTCGAAAATCAGCCGTTTTTGCTCTAACATTAAATGCCTCCAAATGGTATTTAATTAACTTCCCGGGGTGAAGAAACCCTTTTTGAGAACTCAGAGTGAGTAAATTGGCCATTTTCATGCACTTTTAACCATTCCATAAATCTTGTGTTTTGGGCCCCTGGAAGCATGAAAATCACTTTAAACATGCTAATTTTAGCTCTAACACTGATGATCCACCTACAAATGTGAACTGACGTTCAAAAATAAAACATTTGAAAACTGACCATTTTCCACATTTCTGAAGCATGACGTAATGGGGGGGTGTTATCTCTTTTGTCGAAAATCAGCCGTTTTTGCTCGAACATTAAATGCCTCCAAATGGTATTTATTTCACTTCCCGAGCCCCTGGAAGCATGAAAATCTCTTTAAACATGCTAATTTTAGCTCTAACACTGATGATCCACCTACAAATGTGAACTGACGTTCAAAAATAAAACATTTGAAAACGGACCATTTTCCACATTTCTGAAGCATGACGTAATGGGGGGTGTTATCTCTTTTGTCGAAAATCAGCCGTTTTTGCTCGAACATTAAATGCCTCCAAATGGTATTTATTTCACTTCCCGAGCCCCTGGAAGCATGAAAATCACTTTAAACATGCTAATTTTAGCTCTAACACTGATGATCCACCTACAAATGTGAACTGACGTTCAAAAATGAAACATTTGAAAACGGACCATTTTCCACATTTCTGAAGCATGACGTAATGGGGGGGTGTTATCTCTTTTGTCGAAAATCAGCCGTTTTTGCTCGAACATTAAATGCCTCCAAATGGTATTTATTTCACTTCCCGAGCCCCTGGAAGCATGAAAATCACTTTAAACATGCTAATTTTAGCTCTAACACTGATGATCCACCTACAAATGTGAACTGACGTTCAAAAATGAAACATTTGAAAACGGACCATTTTCCACATTTCTGAAGCATGACGTAATGGGGGGGTGTTATCTCTTTTGTCGAAAATCAGCCGTTTTTGCTCGAACATTAAATGCCTCCAAATGGTATTTAATTAACTTCCCGGGGTGAAGAAACCCTTTTTGAGAACTCAGAGTGAATAAATTGGCCATTTTCATGCACTTTTAACCATTCCATAAATCTTGTGTTTTGGGCCCCTGGAAGCATGAAAATCACTTTAAACATGCTAATTTTAGCTCTAACACTGATGATCCACCTACAAATGTGAACTGACGTTCAAAAATAAAACATTTGAAAACGGACCATTTTCCACATTTCTGAAGCATGACGTAATGGGGGGGTGTTATCTCTTTTGGCGAAAATCAGCCGTTTTTGCTCGAACATTAAATGCCTCCAAATGGTATTTAATTAACTTCCCGAGCCCCTGGAAGCATGAAAATCACTTTAAACATGCTAATTTTAGCTCTAACACTGATGATCCACCTACAAATGTGAACTGACGTTCAAAAATAAAACATTTGAAAACGGACCATTTTCCACATTTCTGAAGCATGACGTAATGGGGGGGTGTTATCTCTTTTGTCGAAAATCAGCCGTTTTTTTCTCGAACATTAAATGCCTCCAAATGGTATTTAATTAACTTCCTGAGCCCCTGGAAGCATGAAAATCACTTTAAACATGCTAATTTTAGCTCTAACACTGATGATCCACCTACAAATGTGAACTGACGTTCAAAAATAAAACATTTGAAAACGGACCATTTTCCACATTTCTGAAGCATGACGTAATGGGGGGGTGTTATCTCTTTTGTCGAAAATCAGCCGTTTTTGCTCTAACATTAAATGCCTCCAAATGGTATTTAATTAACTTCCCGAGCCCCTGGAAGCATGAAAATCACTTTAAACATGCTAATTTTAGCTCTAACACTGATGATCCACCTACAAATTTGAACTGACGTTCAAAAATAAAACATTTAAAAACGGACCATTTTCCACATTTCTGAAGCATGACGTAATGGGGGGGTGTTATCTCTTTTGTCGAAAATCAGCCGTTTTTGCTCTAACATTAAATGCCTCCAAATGGTATTTAATTAACTTCCCGAGCCCCTGGAAGCATGAAAATCACTTTAAACATGCTAATTTTAGCTCTAACACTGATGATCCACCTACAAATGTGAACTGACGTTCAAAAATAAAACATTTGAAAACGGACCATTTTCCACATTTCTGAAGCATGACGTAATGGGGGGGTGTTATCTCTTTTGTCGAAAATCAGCCGTTTTTGCTCTAACATTAAATGCCTCCAAATGGTATTTAATTAACTTCCCGGGGTGAAGAAACCCTTTTTGAGAACTCAGAGTGAGTAAATTGGCCATTTTCATGCACTTTTAACCATTCCATAAATCTTGTGTTTTGGGCCCCTGGAAGCATGAAAATCACTTTAAACATGCTAATTTTAGCTCTAACACTGATGATCCACCTACAAATGTGAACTGACGTTCAAAAATAAAACATTTGAAAACGGACCATTTTCCACATTTCTGAAGCATGACGTAATGGGGGGGTGTTATCTCTTTTGTCGAAAATCAGCCGTTTTTGCTCTAACATTAAATGCCTCCAAATGGTATTTAATTAACTTCCCGAGCCCCTGGAAGCATGAAAATCACTTTAAACATGCTAATTTTAGCTCTAACACTGATGATCCACCTACAAATGTGAACTGACGTTCAAAAATAAAACATTTGAAAACGGACCATTTTCCACATTTCTGAAGCATGACGTAATGGGGGGGTGTTATCTCTTTTGTCGAAAATCAGCCGTTTTTGCTCTAACATTAAATGCCTCCAAATGGTATTTAATTAACTTCCCGAGCCCCTAGAAGCATGAAAATCACTTTAAACATGCTAATTTTAGCTCTAACACTGATGATCCACCTACAAATGTGAACTGACGTTCAAAAATAAAACATTTGAAAACGGACCATTTTCCACATTTCTGAAGCATGACGTAATGGGGGGGTGTTATCTCTTTTGTCGAAAATCAGCCGTTTTTGCTCGAACATTAAATGCCTCCAAATGGTATTTATTTCACTTCCCGAGCCCCTGGAAGCATGAAAATCACTTTAAACATGCTAATTTTAGCTCTAACACTGATGATCCACCTACAAATGTGAACTGACGTTCAAAAATAAAACATTTGAAAACGGACCATTTTCCACATTTCTGAAGCATGACGTAATGGGGGGGTGTTATCTCTTTTGTCGAAAATCAGCCGTTTTTGCTCTAACATTAAATGCCTCCAAATGGTATTTAATTAACTTCCCGGGGTGAAGAAACCCTTTTTGAGAACTCAGAGTGAGTAAATTGGCCATTTTCCTGCCCTTTTAATCATTCCATAAATCTTGTGTTTTGGGCCCCTGGAAGCATGAAAATCACTTTAAACATGCTAATTTTAGCTCTAACACTGATGATCCACCTACAAATGTGAACTGACGTTCAAAAATAAAACATTTGAAAACGGACCATTTTCCACATTTCTGAAGCATGACGTAATAGGGGGGTGTTATCTCTTTTGTCGAAAATCAGCCGTTTTTGCTCTAACATTAAATGCCTCCAAACGGTATTTAATTAACTTCCTGAGCCCCTGGAAGCATGAAAATAACTTTAAACATGCTAATTTTAGCTCTAACACTGATGATCCACCTACAAATGTGAACTGACGTTCAAAAATAAAACATTTGAAAACGGACCATTTTCCACATTTCTGAAGCATGACGTAATGGGGGGGTGTTATCTCTTTTGTCGAAAATCAGCCGTTTTTGCTCGAACATTAAATGCCTCCAAATGGTATTTAATTAACTTCCCGGGGTGAAGAAACCCTTTTTGAGAACTCAGAGTGAGTAAATTGGCCATTGTCATGCACTTTTAACCATTCCATAAATCTTGTGTTTTGGGCCCCTGGAAGCATGAAAATCACTTTAAACATGCTAATTTTAGCTCTAACACTGATGATCCACCTACAAATGTGAACTGACGTTCAAAAATAAAACATTTGAAAACGGACCATTTTCCACATTTCTGAAGCATGACGTAATGGGGGGGTGTTATCTCTTTTGTCGAAAATCAGCCGTTTTTGCTCGAACATTAAATGCCTCCAAATGGTATTTATTTCACTTCCCGAGCCCCTGGAAGCATGAAAATCACTTTAAACATGCTAATTTTAGCTCTAACACTGATGATCCACCTACAAATGTGAACTGACGTTCAAAAATAAAACATTTGAAAACGGACCATTTTCCACATTTCTGAAGCATGACGTAATGGGGGGGTGTTATCTCTTTTGTCGAAAATTAGCCGTTTTTGCTCTAACATTAAATGCCTCCAAATGGTATTTAATTAACTTCCCGAGCCCCTGGAAGCATGAAAATCACTTTAAACATGCTAATTTTAGCTCTAACACTGATGATCCACCTACAAATGTGAACTGACGTTCAAAAATAAAACATTTGAAAACGGACCATTTTCCACATTTCTGAAGCATGACGTAATGGGGGGGTGTTATCTCTTTTGTCGAAAATCAGCCGTTTTTGCTCGAACATTAAATGCCTCCAAATGGTATTTATTTCACTTCCCGAGCCCCTGGAAGCATGAAAATCACTTTAAACATGCTAATTTTAGCTCTAACACTGATGATCCACCTACAAATGTGAACTGACGTTCAAAAATAAAACATTTGAAAACGGACCATTTTCCACATTTCTGAAGCATGACGTAATGGGGGGGTGTTATCTCTTTTGTCGAAAATCAGCCGTTTTTGCTCTAACATTAAATGCCTCCAAATGGTATTTAATTAACTTCCCGAGCCCCTGGAAGCATGAAAATCACTTTAAACATGCTAATTTTAGCTCTAACACTGATGATCCACCTACAAATGTGAACTGACGTTCAAAAATAAAACATTTGAAAACGGACCATTTTCCACATTTCTGAAGCATGACGTAATGGGGGGGTGTTATCTCTTTTGTCGAAAATCAGCCGTTTTTGCTCTAACATTAAATGCCTCCAAATGGTATTTAATTAACTTCCCGGGGTGAAGAAACCCTTTTTGAGAACTCAGAGTGAGTAAATTGGCCATTTTCATGCACTTTTAACCATTCCATAAATCTTGTGTTTTGGGCCCCTGGAAGCATGAAAATCACTTTAAACATGCTAATTTTAGCTCTAACACTGATGATCCACCTACAAATGTGAACTGACGTTCAAAAATAAAACATTTGAAAACTGACCATTTTCCACATTTCTGAAGCATGACGTAATGGGGGGGTGTTATCTCTTTTGTCGAAAATCAGCCGTTTTTGCTCGAACATTAAATGCCTCCAAATGGTATTTATTTCACTTCCCGAGCCCCTGGAAGCATGAAAATCACTTTAAACATGCTAATTTTAGCTCTAACACTGATGATCCACCTACAAATGTGAACTGACGTTCAAAAATAAAACATTTGAAAACGGACCATTTTCCACATTTCTGAAGCATGACGTAATGGGGGGTGTTATCTCTTTTGTCGAAAATCAGCCGTTTTTGCTCGAACATTAAATGCCTCCAAATGGTATTTATTTCACTTCCCGAGCCCCTGGAAGCATGAAAATCACTTTAAACATGCTAATTTTAGCTCTAACACTGATGATCCACCTACAAATGTGAACTGACGTTCAAAAATGAAACATTTGAAAACGGACCATTTTCCACATTTCTGAAGCATGACGTAATGGGGGGGTGTTATCTCTTTTGTCGAAAATCAGCCGTTTTTGCTCGAACATTAAATGCCTCCAAATGGTATTTATTTCACTTCCCGAGCCCCTGGAAGCATGAAAATCACTTTAAACATGCTAATTTTAGCTCTAACACTGATGATCCACCTACAAATGTGAACTGACGTTCAAAAATGAAACATTTGAAAACGGACCATTTTCCACATTTCTGAAGCATGACGTAATGGGGGGGTGTTATCTCTTTTGTCGAAAATCAGCCGTTTTTGCTCGAACATTAAATGCCTCCAAATGGTATTTAATTAACTTCCCGGGGTGAAGAAACCCTTTTTGAGAACTCAGAGTGAATAAATTGGCCATTTTCATGCACTTTTAACCATTCCATAAATCTTGTGTTTTGGGCCCCTGGAAGCATGAAAATCACTTTAAACATGCTAATTTTAGCTCTAACACTGATGATCCACCTACAAATGTGAACTGACGTTCAAAAATAAAACATTTGAAAACGGACCATTTTCCACATTTCTGAAGCATGACGTAATGGGGGGGTGTTATCTCTTTTGTCGAAAATCAGCCGTTTTTGCTCGAACATTAAATGCCTCCAAATGGTATTTAATTAACTTCCCGAGCCCCTGGAAGCATGAAAATCACTTTAAACATGCTAATTTTAGCTCTAACACTGATGATCCACCTACAAATGTGAACTGACGTTCAAAAATAAAACATTTGAAAACGGACCATTTTCCACATTTCTGAAGCATGACGTAATGGGGGGGTGTTATCTCTTTTGTCGAAAATCAGCCGTTTTTTTCTCGAACATTAAATGCCTCCAAATGGTATTTAATTAACTTCCTGAGCCCCTGGAAGCATGAAAATCACTTTAAACATGCTAATTTTAGCTCTAACACTGATGATCCACCTACAAATGTGAACTGACGTTCAAAAATAAAACATTTGAAAACGGACCATTTTCCACATTTCTGAAGCATGACGTAATGGGGGGGTGTTATCTCTTTTGTCGAAAATCAGCCGTTTTTGCTCTAACATTAAATGCCTCCAAATGGTATTTAATTAACTTCCCGAGCCCCTGGAAGCATGAAAATCACTTTAAACATGCTAATTTTAGCTCTAACACTGATGATCCACCTACAAATTTGAACTGACGTTCAAAAATAAAACATTTAAAAACGGACCATTTTCCACATTTCTGAAGCATGACGTAATGGGGGGGTGTTATCTCTTTTGTCGAAAATCAGCCGTTTTTGCTCTAACATTAAATGCCTCCAAATGGTATTTAATTAACTTCCCGAGCCCCTGGAAGCATGAAAATCACTTTAAACATGCTAATTTTAGCTCTAACACTGATGATCCACCTACAAATGTGAACTGACGTTCAAAAATAAAACATTTGAAAACGGACCATTTTCCACATTTCTGAAGCATGACGTAATGGGGGGGTGTTATCTCTTTTGTCGAAAATCAGCCGTTTTTGCTCTAACATTAAATGCCTCCAAATGGTATTTAATTAACTTCCCGGGGTGAAGAAACCCTTTTTGAGAACTCAGAGTGAGTAAATTGGCCATTTTCATGCACTTTTAACCATTCCATAAATCTTGTGTTTTGGGCCCCTGGAAGCATGAAAATCACTTTAAACATGCTAATTTTAGCTCTAACACTGATGATCCACCTACAAATGTGAACTGACGTTCAAAAATAAAACATTTGAAAACGGACCATTTTCCACATTTCTGAAGCATGACGTAATGGGGGGGTGTTATCTCTTTTGTCGAAAATCAGCCGTTTTTGCTCTAACATTAAATGCCTCCAAATGGTATTTAATTAACTTCCCGAGCCCCTGGAAGCATGAAAATCACTTTAAACATGCTAATTTTAGCTCTAACACTGATGATCCACCTACAAATGTGAACTGACGTTCAAAAATAAAACATTTGAAAACGGACCATTTTCCACATTTCTGAAGCATGACGTAATGGGGGGGTGTTATCTCTTTTGTCGAAAATCAGCCGTTTTTGCTCTAACATTAAATGCCTCCAAATGGTATTTAATTAACTTCCCGGGGTGAAGAAACCCTTTTTGAGAACTCAGAGTGAGTAAATTGGCCATTTTCCTGCCCTTTTAACCATTCCATAAATCTTGTGTTTTGGGCCCCTGGAAGCATGAAAATCACTTTAAACATGCTAATTTTAGCTCTAACACTGATGATCCACCTACAAATGTGAACTGACGTTCAAAAATAAAACATTTGAAAACGGACCATTTTCCACATTTCTGAAGCATGACATAATAGGGGGGTGTTATCTCTTTTGTCGAAAATCAGCCGTTTTTGCTCTAACATTAAATGCCTCCAAACGGTATTTAATTAACTTCCTGAGCCCCTGGAAGCATGAAAATAACTTTAAACATGCTAATTTTAGCTCTAACACTGATGATCCACCTACAAATGTGAACTGACGTTCAAAAATAAAACATTTGAAAACGGACCATTTTCCACATTTCTGAAGCATGACGTAATGGGGGGGTGTTATCTCTTTTGTCGAAAATCAGCCGTTTTTGCTCGAACATTAAATGCCTCCAAATGGTATTTAATTAACTTCCCGGGGTGAAGAAACCCTTTTTGAGAACTCAGAGTGAGTAAATTGGCCATTGTCATGCACTTTTAACCATTCCATAAATCTTGTGTTTTGGGCCCCTGGAAGCATGAAAATCACTTTAAACATGCTAATTTTAGCTCTAACACTGATGATCCACCTACAAATGTGAACTGACGTTCAAAAATAAAACATTTGAAAACGGACCATTTTCCACATTTCTGAAGCATGACGTAATGGGGGGGTGTTATCTCTTTTGTCGAAAATCAGCCGTTTTTGCTCGAACATTAAATGCCTCCAAATGGTATTTATTTCACTTCCCGAGCCCCTGGAAGCATGAAAATCACTTTAAACATGCTAATTTTAGCTCTAACACTGATGATCCACCTACAAATGTGAACTGACGTTCAAAAATAAAACATTTGAAAACGGACCATTTTCCACATTTCTGAAGCATGACGTAATGGGGGGGTGTTATCTCTTTTGTCGAAAATTAGCCGTTTTTGCTCTAACATTAAATGCCTCCAAATGGTATTTAATTAACTTCCCGAGCCCCTGGAAGCATGAAAATCACTTTAAACATGCTAATTTTAGCTCTAACACTGATGAGCCACCTACAAATGTGAACTGACGTTCAAAAATAAAACATTTGAAAACGGACCATTTTCCACATTTCTGAAGCATGACGTAATGGGGGGGTGTTATCTCTTTTGTCGAAAATCAGCCGTTTTTGCTCGAACATTAAATGCCTCCAAATGGTATTTATTTCACTTCCCGAGCCCCTGGAAGCATGAAAATCACTTTAAACATGCTAATTTTAGCTCTAACACTGATGATCCACCTACAAATGTGAACTGACGTTCAAAAATAAAACATTTGAAAACGGACCATTTTCCACATTTCTGAAGCATGACGTAATGGGGGGGTGTTATCTCTTTTGTCGAAAATCAGCCGTTTTTGCTCTAACATTAAATGCCTCCAAATGGTATTTAATTAACTTCCCGAGCCCCTGGAAGCATGAAAATCACTTTAAACATGCTAATTTTAGCTCTAACACTGATGATCCACCTACAAATGTGAACTGACGTTCAAAAATAAAACATTTGAAAACGGACCATTTTCCACATTTCTGAAGCATGACGTAATGGGGGGTGTTATCTCTTTTGTCGAAAATCAGCCGTTTTTGCTCGAACATTAAATGCCTCCAAATGGTATTTATTTCACTTCCCGAGCCCCTGGAAGCATGAAAATCACTTTAAACATGCTACTTTTAGCTCTAACACTGATGATCCACCTACAAATGTGAACTGACGTTCAAAAATAAAACATTTGAAAACGGACCATTTTCCACATTTCTGAAGCATGACGTAATGGGGGGGTGTTATCTCTTTTGTCGAAAATCAGCCGTTTTTGCTCTAACATTAAATGCCTCCAAATTGTATTTAATTAACTTCCCGGGGTGAAGAAACCCTTTTTGAGAACTCAGAGTGAGTAAATTGGCCATTTTCATGCACTTTTAACCATTCCATAAATCTTGTGTTTTGGGCCCCTGGAAGCATGAAAATCACTTTAAACATGCTAATTTTAGCTCTAACACTGATGATCCATCTACAAATGTGAACTGACGTTCAAAAATAAAACATTTGAAAACGGACCATTTTCCACATTTCTGAAGCATGACGTAATGGGGGGGTGTTATCTCTTTTGTCGAAAATCAGCCGTTTTTGCTCGAACATTAAATGCCTCCAAATGGTATTTAATTAACTTCCCGAGCCCCTGGAAGCATGAAAATCACTTTAAACATGCTAATTTTAGCTCTAACACTGATGATCCACCTACAAATGTGAACTGACGCTCAAAAATAAAACATTTGAAAACGGACCATTTTCCACATTTCTGAAGCATGACGTAATGGGGGGGTGTTATCTCTTTTGTCGAAAATCAGCCGTTTTTGCTCGAACATTAAATGCCTCCAAATGGTATTTAATTAACTTCCCGGGGTGAAGAAACCCTTTTTGAGAACTCAGAGTGAGTAAATTGGCCATTTTCATGCACTTTTAACCATTCCATAAATTTTGTGTTTTGGGCCCCTGGAAGCATGAAAATCACTTTAAACATGCTAATTTTAGCTCTAACACTGATGATCCACCTACAAATGTGAACTGACGTTCAAAAATAAAACATTTGAAAACGGACCATTTTCCACATTTCTGAAGCATGACGTAATGGGGGGGTGTTATCTCTTTTGTCGAAAATCAGCCGTTTTTGCTCGAACATTAAATGCCTCCAAATGGTATTTATTTCACTTCCTGAGCCCCTGGAAGCATGAAAATCACTTTAAACATGCTAATTTTAGCTCTAACACTGATGATCCACCTTCAAATGTGAACTGACGTTCAAAAATAAAACATTTGAAAACGGACCATTTTCCACATTTCTGAAGCATGACGTAATGGGGGGGTGTTATCTCTTTTGTCGAAAATCAGCCGTTTTTGCTCTAACATTAAATGCCTCCAAACGGTATTTAATTAACTTCCTGAGCCCCTGGAAGCATGAAAATAACTTTAAACATGCTAATTTTAGCTCTAACACTGATGATCCACCTACAAATGTGAACTGACGTTCAAAAATAAAACATTTGAAAACGGACCATTTTCCACATTTCTGAAGCATGACGTAATGGGGGGGTGTTATCTCTTTTGTCGAAAATCAGCCGTTTTTGCTCGAACATTAAATGCCTCCAAATGGTATTTAATTAACTTCCCGGGGTGAAGAAACCCTTTTTGAGAACTCAGAGTGAGTAAATTGGCCATTGTCATGCACTTTTAACCATTCCATAAATCTTGTGTTTTTCGGCCCCTGGAAGCATGAAAATCACTTTAAACATGCTAATTTTAGCTCTAACACTGATGATCCACCTACAAATGTGAACTGACGTTCAAAAATAAAACATTTGAAAACGGACCATTTTCCACATTTCTGAAGCATGACGTAATGGGGGGGTGTTATCTCTTTTGTCGAAAATCAGCCGTTTTTGCTCGAACATTAAATGCCTCCAAATGGTATTTATTTCACTTCCCGAGCCCCTGGAAGCATGAAAATCACTTTAAACATGCTAATTTTAGCTCTAACACTGATGATCCACCTACAAATGTGAACTGACGTTCAAAAATAAAACATTTGAAAACGGACCATTTTCCACATTTCTGAAGCATGACGTAATGGGGGGGTGTTATCTCTTTTGTCGAAAATCAGCCGTTTTTGCTCTAACATTAAATGCCTCCAAATGGTATTTAATTAACTTCCCGAGCCCCTGGAAGCATGAAAATCACTTTAAACATGCTAATTTTAGCTCTAACACTGATGATCCACCTACAAATGTGAACTGACGTTCAAAAATAAAACATTTGAAAACGGACCATTTTCCACATTTCTGAAGCATGACGTAATGGGGGGGTGTTATCTCTTTTGTCGAAAATCAGCCGTTTTTGCTCGAACATTAAATGCCTCCAAATGGTATTTATTTCACTTCCCGAGCCCCTGGAAGCATGAAAATCACTTTAAACATGCTAATTTTAGCTCTAACACTGATGATCCACCTACAAATGTGAACTGACGTTCAAAAATAAAACATTTGAAAACGGACCATTTTCCACATTTCTGAAGCATGACGTAATGGGGGGGTGTTATCTCTTTTGTCGAAAATCAGCCGTTTTTGCTCTAACATTAAATGCCTCCAAATGGTATTTAATTAACTTCCCGAGCCCCTGGAAGCATGAAAATCACTTTAAACATGCTAATTTTAGCTCTAACACTGATGATCCACCTACAAATGTGAACTGACGTTCAAAAATAAAACATTTGAAAACGGACCATTTTCCACATTTCTGAAGCATGACGTAATGGGGGGTGTTATCTCTTTTGTCGAAAATCAGCCGTTTTTGCTCGAACATTAAATGCCTCCAAATGGTATTTATTTCACTTCCCGAGCCCCTGGAAGCATGAAAATCACTTTAAACATGCTACTTTTAGCTCTAACACTGATGATCCACCTACAAATGTGAACTGACGTTCAAAAATAAAACATTTGAAAACGGACCATTTTCCACATTTCTGAAGCATGACGTAATGGGGGGGTGTTATCTCTTTTGTCGAAAATCAGCCGTTTTTGCTCTAACATTAAATGCCTCCAAATTGTATTTAATTAACTTCCCGGGGTGAAGAAACCCTTTTTGAGAACTCAGAGTGAGTAAATTGGCCATTTTCATGCACTTTTAACCATTCCATAAATCTTGTGTTTTGGGCCCCTGGAAGCATGAAAATCACTTTAAACATGCTAATTTTAGCTCTAACACTGATGATCCATCTACAAATGTGAACTGACGTTCAAAAATAAAACATTTGAAAACGGACCATTTTCCACATTTCTGAAGCATGACGTAATGGGGGGGTGTTATCTCTTTTGTCGAAAATCAGCCGTTTTTGCTCGAACATTAAATGCCTCCAAATGGTATTTAATTAACTTCCCGAGCCCCTGGAAGCATGAAAATCACTTTAAACATGCTAATTTTAGCTCTAACACTGATGATCCACCTACAAATGTGAACTGACGTTCAAAAATAAAACATTTGAAAACGGACCATTTTCCACATTTCTGAAGCATGACGTAATGGGGGGGTGTTATCTCTTTTGTCGAAAATCAGCCGTTTTTGCTCGAACATTAAATGCCTCCAAATGGTATTTATTTCACTTCCTGAGCCCCTGGAAGCATGAAAATCACTTTAAACATGCTAATTTTAGCTCTAACACTGATGATCCACCTACAAATGTGAACTGACGTTCAAAAATAAAACATTTGAAAACGGACCATTTTCCACATTTCTGAAGCATGACGTAATGGGGGGGTGTTATCTCTTTTGTCGAAAATCAGCCGTTTTTGCTCTAACATTAAATGCCTCCAAATGGAATTTAATTAACTTCCCGGGGTGAAGAAACCCTTTTTGAGAACTCAGAGTGAGTAAATTGGCCATTTTCATGCACTTTTAACCATTCCATAAATTTTGTGTTTTGGGCCCCTGGAAGCATGAAAATCACTTTAAACATGCTAATTTTAGCTCTAACACTGATGATCCACCTACAAATGTGAACTGACGTTCAAAAATAAAACATTTGAAAACGGACCATTTTCCACATTTCTGAAGCATGACGTAATGGGGGGGGTGTTATCTCTTTTGTCGAAAATCAGCCGTTTTTGCTCGAACATTAAATGCCTCCAAATGGTATTTATTTCACTTCCCGAGCCCCTGGAAGCATGAAAATCACTTTAAACATGCTAATTTTAGCTCTAACACTGATGATCCACCTACAAATGTGAACTGACGTTCAAAAATAAAACATTTGAAAACGGACCATTTTCCACATTTCTGAAGCATGACGTAATAGGGGGGTGTTATCTCTTTTGTCGAAAATCTGCCGTTTTTGCTCTAACATTAAATGCCTCCAAACGGTATTTAATTAACTTCCTGAGCCCCTGGAAGCATGAAAATAACTTTAAACATGCTAATTTTAGCTCTAACACTGATGATCCACCTACAAATGTGAACTGACGTTCAAAAATAAAACATTTGAAAACGGACCATTTTCCACATTTCTGAAGCATGACGTAATGGAGGGGTGTTATCTCTTTTGTCGAAAATCAGCCGTTTTTGCTCGAACATTAAATGCCTCCAAATGGTATTTAATTAACTTCCCGGGGTGAAGAAACCCTTTTTGAGAACTCAGAGTGAGTAAATTGGCCATTGTCATGCACTTTTAACCATTCCATAAATCTTGTGTTTTTCGGCCCCTGGAAGCATGAAAATCACTTTAAACATGCTAATTTTAGCTCTAACACTGATGATCCACCTACAAATGTGAACTGACGTTCAAAAATAAAACATTTGAAAACGGACCATTTTCCACATTTCTGAAGCATGACGTAATGGGGGGGTGTTATCTCTTTTGTCGAAAATCAGCCGTTTTTGCTCGAACATTAAATGCCTCCAAATGGTATTTATTTCACTTCCCGAGCCCCTGGAAGCATGAAAATCACTTTAAACATGCTAATTTTAGCTCTAACACTGATGATCCACCTACAAATGTGAACTGACGTTCAAAAATAAAACATTTGAAAACGGACCATTTTCCACATTTCTGAAGCATGACGTAATGGGGGGGTGTTATCTCTTTTGTCGAAAATCAGCCGTTTTTGCTCTAACATTAAATGCCTCCAAATGGTATTTAATTAACTTCCCGAGCCCCTGGAAGCATGAAAATCACTTTAAACATGCTAATTTTAGCTCTAACACTGATGATCCACCTACAAATGTGAACTGACGTTCAAAAATAAAACATTTGAAAACGGACCATTTTCCACATTTCTGAAGCATGACGTAATGGGGGGGTGTTATCTCTTTTGTCGAAAATCAGCCGTTTTTGCTCGAACATTAAATGCCTCCAAATGGTATTTATTTCACTTCCCGAGCCCCTGGAAGCATGAAAATCACTTTAAACATGCTAATTTTAGCTCTAACACTGATGATCCACCTACAAATGTGAACTGACGTTCAAAAATAAAACATTTGAAAACGGACCATTTTCCACATTTCTGAAGCATGACGTAATGGGGGGGTGTTATCTCTTTTGTCGAAAATCAGCCGTTTTTGCTCTAACATTAAATGCCTCCAAATGGTATTTAATTAACTTCCCGAGCCCCTGGAAGCATGAAAATCACTTTAAACATGCTAATTTTAGCTCTAACACTGATGATCCACCTACAAATGTGAACTGACGTTCAAAAATAAAACATTTGAAAACGGACCATTTTCCACATTTCTGAAGCATGACGTAATGGGGGGTGTTATCTCTTTTGTCGAAAATCAGCCGTTTTTGCTCGAACATTAAATGCCTCCAAATGGTATTTATTTCACTTCCCGAGCCCCTGGAAGCATGAAAATCACTTTAAACATGCTACTTTTAGCTCTAACACTGATGATCCACCTACAAATGTGAACTGACGTTCAAAAATAAAACATTTGAAAACGGACCATTTTCCACATTTCTGAAGCATGACGTAATGGGGGGGTGTTATCTCTTTTGTCGAAAATCAGCCGTTTTTGCTCTAACATTAAATGCCTCCAAATTGTATTTAATTAACTTCCCGGGGTGAAGAAACCCTTTTTGAGAACTCAGAGTGAGTAAATTGGCCATTTTCATGCACTTTTAACCATTCCATAAATCTTGTGTTTTGGGCCCCTGGAAGCATGAAAATCACTTTAAACATGCTAATTTTAGCTCTAACACTGATGATCCATCTACAAATGTGAACTGACGTTCAAAAATAAAACATTTGAAAACGGACCATTTTCCACATTTCTGAAGCATGACGTAATGGGGGGGTGTTATCTCTTTTGTCGAAAATCAGCCGTTTTTGCTCGAACATTAAATGCCTCCAAATGGTATTTAATTAACTTCCCGAGCCCCTGGAAGCATGAAAATCACTTTAAACATGCTAATTTTAGCTCTAACACTGATGATCCACCTACAAATGTGAACTGACGTTCAAAAATAAAACATTTGAAAACGGACCATTTTCCACATTTCTGAAGCATGACGTAATGGGGGGGTGTTATCTCTTTTGTCGAAAATCAGCCGTTTTTGCTCGAACATGAAATGCCTCCAAATGGTATTTATTTCACTTCCTGAGCCCCTGGAAGCATGAAAATCACTTTAAACATGCTAATTTTAGCTCTAACACTGATGATCCACCTACAAATGTGAACTGACGTTCAAAAATAAAACATTTGAAAACGGACCATTTTCCACATTTCTGAAGCATGACGTAATGGGGGGTGTTATCTCTTTTGTCGAAAATCAGCCGTTTTTGCTCTAACATTAAATGCCTCCAAATGGAATTTAATTAACTTCCCGGGGTGAAGAAACCCTTTTTGAGAACTCAGAGTGAGTAAATTGGCCATTTTCATGCACTTTTAACCATTCCATAAATTTTGTGTTTTGGGCCCCTGGAAGCATGGAAATCACTTTAAACATGCTAATTTTAGCTCTAACACTGATGATCCACCTACAAATGTGAACTGACGTTCAAAAATAAAACATTTGAAAACGGACCATTTTCCACATTTCTGAAGCATGACGTAATGGGGGGGGTGTTATCTCTTTTGTCGAAAATCAGCCGTTTTTGCTCGAACATTAAATGCCTCCAAATGGTATTTAATTAACTTCCCGAGCCCCTGGAAGCATGAAAATCACTTTAAACATGCTAATTTTAGCTCTAACACTGATGATCCACCTACAAATGTGAACTGACGTTCAAAAATAAAACATTTGAAAACGGACCATTTTCCACATTTCTGAAGCATGACGTAATGGGGGGGTGTTATCTCTTTTGTCGAAAATCAGCCGTTTTTGCTATAACATTAAATGCCTCCAAATGGTATTTAATTAACTTCCCGAGCCCCTGGAAGCATGAAAATCACTTTAAACATGCTAATTTTAGCTCTAACACTGATGATCCACCTACAAATGTGAACTGACGTTCAAAAATAAAACATTTGAAAACGGACCATTTTCCACATTTCTGAAGCATGACGTAATGGGGGGGTGTTATCTCTTTTGTCGAAAATCAGCCGTTTTTGCTCTAACATTAAATGCCTCCAAATGGTATTTAATTAACTTCCCGAGCCCCTGGAAGCATGAAAATCACTTTAAACATGCTAATTTTAGCTCTAACACTGATGATCCACCTACAAATGTGAACTGACGTTCAAAAATAAAACATTTGAAAACTGACCATTTTCCACATTTCTGAAGCATGACGTAATGGGGGGGTGTTATCTCTTTTGTCGAAAATCAGCCGTTTTTGCTCGAACATTAAATGCCTCCAAATGGTATTTAATTACCTTCCCGGGGTGAAGAAACCCTTTTTGAGAACTCAGAGTGAGTAAATTGGCCATTTTCATGCACTTTTAACCATTCCATAAATCTTGTGTTTTGGGCCCCTGGAAGCATGAAAATCACTTTAAACATGCTAATTTTAGCTCTAACACTGATGATCCACCTACAAATGTGAACTGACGTTCAAAAATAAAACATTTGAAAACGGACCATTTTCCACATTTCTGAAGCATGACGTAATGGGGGGGTGTTATCTCTTTTGTCGAAAATCAGCCGTTTTTGCTCGAACATTAAATGCCTCCAAATGGTATTTAATTAACTTCCCGAGCCCCTGGAAGCATGAAAATCACTTTAAACATGCTAATTTTAGCTCTAACACTGATGATCCACCTACAAATGTGAACTGACGTTCAAAAATAAAACATTTGAAAACGGACCATTTTCCACATTTCTGAAGCATGACGTAATGGGGGGGTGTTATCTCTTTTGTCGAAAATCAGCCGTTTTTGCTCGAACATTAAATGCCTCCAAATGGTATTTATTTCACTTCCTGAGCCCCTGGAAGCATGAAAATCACTTTAAACATGCTAATTTTAGCTCTAACACTGATGATCCACCTACAAATGTGAACTGACGTTCAAAAATAAAACATTTGAAAACGGACCATTTTCCACATTTCTGAAGCATGACGTAATGGGGGGTGTTATCTCTTTTGTCGAAAATCAGCCGTTTTTGCTCTAACATTAAATGCCTCCAAATGGAATTTAATTAACTTCCCGGGGTGAAGAAACCCTTTTTGAGAACTCAGAGTGAGTAAATTGGCCATTTTCATGCACTTTTAACCATTCCATAAATTTTGTGTTTTGGGCCCCTGGAAGCATGAAAATCACTTTAAACATGCTAATTTTAGCTCTAACACTGATGATCCACCTACAAATGTGAACTGACGTTCAAAAATAAAACATTTGAAAACGGACCATTTTCCACATTTCTGAAGCATGACGTAATGGGGGGGGGTGTTATCTCTTTTGTCGAAAATCAGCCGTTTTTGCTCGAACATTAAATGCCTCCAAATGGTATTTAATTAACTTCCCGAGCCCCTGGAAGCATGAAAATCACTTTAAACATGCTAATTTTAGCTCTAACACTGATGATCCACCTACAAATGTGAACTGACGTTCAAAAATAAAACATTTGAAAACGGACCATTTTCCACATTTCTGAAGCATGACGTAATGGGGGGGTGTTATCTCTTTTGTCGAAAATCAGCCGTTTTTGCTATAACATTAAATGCCTCCAAATGGTATTTAATTAACTTCCCGAGCCCCTGGAAGCATGAAAATCACTTTAAACATGCTAATTTTAGCTCTAACACTGATGATCCACCTACAAATGTGAACTGACGTTCAAAAATAAAACATTTGAAAACGGACCATTTTCCACATTTCTGAAGCATGACGTAATGGGGGGGTGTTATCTCTTTTGTCGAAAATCAGCCGTTTTTGCTCTAACATTAAATGCCTCCAAATGGTATTTAATTAACTTCCCGAGCCCCTGGAAGCATGAAAATCACTTTAAACATGCTAATTTTAGCTCTAACACTGATGATCCACCTACAAATGTGAACTGACGTTCAAAAATAAAACATTTGAAAACTGACCATTTTCCACATTTCTGAAGCATGACGTAATGGGGGGGTGTTATCTCTTTTGTCGAAAATCAGCCGTTTTTGCTCGAACATTAAATGCCTCCAAATGGTATTTAATTACCTTCCCGGGGTGAAGAAACCCTTTTTGAGAACTCAGAGTGAGTAAATTGGCCATTTTCATGCACTTTTAACCATTCCATAAATCTTGTGTTTTGGGCCCCTGGAAGCATGAAAATCACTTTAAACATGCTAATTTTAGCTCTAACACTGATGATCCACCTACAAATGTGAACTGACGTTCAAAAATAAAACATTTGAAAACGGACCATTTTCCACATTTCTGAAGCATGACGTAATGGGGGGGTGTTATCTCTTTTGTCGAAAATCAGCCGTTTTTGCTCGAACATTAAATGCCTCCAAATGGTATTTAATTAACTTCCCGAGCCCCTGGAAGCATGAAAATCACTTTAAACATGCTAATTTTAGCTCTAACACTGATGATCCACCTACAAATGTGAACTGACGTTCAAAAATAAAACATTTGAAAACGGACCATTTTCCACATTTCTGAAGCATGACGTAATGGGGGGGTGTTATCTCTTTTGTCGAAAATCAGCCGTTTTTGCTCTAACATTAAATGCCTCCAAATGGTATTTAATTAACTTCCCGGGGTGAAGAAACCCTTTTTGAGAACTCAGAGTGAGTAAATTGGCCATTTTCATGCACTTTTAACCATTCCATAAATCTTGTGTTTTGGGCCCCTGGAAGCATGAAAATCACTTTAAACATGCTAATTTTAGCTCTAACACTGATGATCCACCTACAAATGTGAACTGACGTTCAAAAATAAAACATTTGAAAACGGACCATTTTCCACATTTCTGAAGCATGACGTAATGGGGGGGGTGTTATCTCTTTTGTCGAAAATCAGCCGTTTTTGCTCGAACATTAAATGCCTCCAAATGGTATTTAATTAACTTCCCGGGGTGAAGAAACCCTTTTTGAGAACTCAGAGTGAGTAAATTGGCCATTTTCATGCACTTTTAACCATTCCATAAATCTTGTGTTTTGGGCCCCTGGAAGCATGAAAATCACTTTAAACATGCTAATTTTAGCTCTAACACTGATGATCCACCTACAAATGTGAACTGACGTTCAAAAATAAAACATTTGAAAACGGACCATTTTCCACATTTCTGAAGCATGACGTAATGGGGGGGTGTTATCTCTTTTGTCGAAAATCAGCCGTTTTTGCTCGAACATTAAATGCCTCCAAATGGTATTTAATTAACTTCCCGAGCCCCTGGAAGCATGAAAATCACTTTAAACATGCTAATTTTAGCTCTAACACTGATGATCCACCTACAAATGTGAACTGACGTTCAAAAATAAAACATTTGAAAACGGACCATTTTCCACATTTCTGAAGCATGACGTAATGGGGGGGTGTTATCTCTATTGTCGAAAATCAGCCGTTTTTGCTCTAACATTAAATGCCTCCAAATGGTATTTAATTAACTTCCCGGGGTGAAGAAACCCTTTTTGAGAACTCAGAGTGAGTAAATTGGCCATTTTCATGCACTTTTAACCATTCCATAAATCTTGTGTTTTGGGCCCCTGGAAGCATGAAAATCACTTTAAACATGCTAATTTTAGCTCTAACACTGATGATCCACCTACAAATGTGAACTGACGTTCAAAAATAAAACATTTGAAAACGGACCATTTTCCACATTTCTAAAGCATGACGTAATGGGGGGGTGTTATCTCTTTTGTCGAAAATCAGCCGTTTTTGCTCGAACATTAAATGCCTCCAAATGGTATTTAATTAACTTCCCGAGCCCCTGGAAGCATGAAAATCACTTTAAACATGCTAATTTTAGCTCTAACACTGATGATCCACCTACAAATGTGAACTGACGTTCAAAAATAAAACATTTGAAAACGGACCATTTTCGAAATTTCTGAAGCATGACGTAATGGGGGGGTGTTATCTCTTTTGTCGAAAATCAGCCGTTTTTGCTCTAACATTAAATGCCTCCAAATGGTATTTATTTCACTTCCCGAGCCCCTGGAAGCATGAAAATCACTTTAAACATGCTAATTTTAGCTCTAACACTGATGATCCACCTACAAATGTGAACTGACGTTCAAAAATAGAACATTTGAAAACGGACCATTTTCCACATTTCTAAAGCATGACGTAATGGGGGGGTGTTAGCTCTTTCGTCGAAAATCAGCCGTTTTTGCTCGAACATTAAAATCCTCCAAATGGTATTTAATTAACTTCCCGGGGTGAAGAAACCCTTTTTGAGAACTCAGAGTGAGTAAATTGGCCATTTTCATGCACTTTTAACCATTCCATAAATCTTGTGTTTTGGGCCCCTGGAAGCATGAAAATCACTTTAAACATGCTAATTTTAGCTCTAACACTGATGATCCACCTACAAATGTGAACTGACGTTCAAAAATAAAACATTTGAAAACGGACCATTTTCCACATTTCTGAAGCATGACGTAATGGGGGGGTGTTATCTCTTTTGTCGAAAATCAGCCGTTTTTGCTCTAACATTAAATGCCTCCAAATGGTATTTAATTAACTTCCCAGGGTGAAGAAACCCTTTTTGAGAACTCAGAGTGAGTAAATTGGCCATTTTCATGCACTTTTAACCATTCCATAAATCTTGTGTTTTGGGCCCCTGGAAGCATGAAAATCACTTTAAACATGCTAATTTTAGCTCTAACACTGATGATCCACCTACAAATGTGAACTGACGTTCAAAAATAAAACATTTGAAAACGGACCATTTTCCACATTTCTGAAGCATGACGTAATGGGGGGGTGTTATCTCTTTTGTCGAAAATCAGCCGTTTTTGCTCGAACATTAAATGCCTCCAAATGGTATTTATTTCACTTCCCGAGCCCCTGGAAGCATGAAAATCACTTTAAACATGCTAATTTTAGCTCTAACACTGATGATCCACCTACAAATGTGAACTGACGTTCAAAAATAAAACATTTGAAAACGGACCATTTTCCACATTTCTGAAGCATGACGTAATGGGGGGGTGTTATCTCTTTTGTCGAAAATCAGCCGTTTTTGCTCGAACATTAAATGCCTCCAAATGGTATTTATTTCACTTCCCGAGCCCCTGGAAGCATGAAAATCACTTTAAACATGCTAATTTTAGCTCTAACACTGATGATCCACCTACAAATGTGAACTGACGTTCAAAAATAAAACATTTGAAAACAGACCATTTTCCACATTTCTGAAGCATGACGTAATGGGGGGGTGTTATCTCTTTTGTCGAAAATGAGCCGTTTTTGCTCGAACATTAAATGCCTCCAAATGGTATTTATTTCACTTCCCGAGCCCCAGGAAGCATGAAAATCACTTTAAACATGCTAATTTTAGCTCTAACACTGATGATCCACCTACAAATGTGAACTGACGTTCAAAAATAAAACATTTGAAAACGGACCATTTTCCACATTTCTGAAGCATGACGTAATGGGGGGGTGTTATCTCTTTTGTCGAAAATCAGCCGTTTTTGCTCGAACATTAAATGCCTCCAAATGGTATTTAATTAACTTCCCGGGGTGAAGAAACCCTTTTTGAGAACTCAGAGTGAGTAAATTGGCCATTTTCATGCACTTTTAACCATTCCATAAATCTTGTGTTTTGGGCCCCTGGAAGCATGAAAATCACTTTAAACATGCTAATTTTAGCTCTAACACTGATGATCCACCTACAAATGTGAACTGACGTTCAAAAATAAAACATTTGAAAACGGACCATTTTCCACATTTCTGAAGCATGACGTAATGGGGGGGTGTTATCTCTTTTGTCGAAAATCAGCCGTTTTTGCTCGAACATTAAATGCCTCCAAATGGTATTTATTTCACTTCCCGAGCCCCTGGAAGCATGAAAATCACTTTAAACATGCTAATTTTAGCTCTAACACTGATGATCCACCTACAAATGTGAACTGACGTTCAAAAATAAAACATTTGAAAACGGACCATTTTCCACATTTCTGAAGCATGACGTAATGGGGGGGTGTTATCTCTTTTGTCGAAAATCAGCCGTTTTTGCTCGAACATTAAATGCCTCCAAATGGTATTTATTTCACTTCCCGAGCCCCTGGAAGCATGAAAATCACTTTAAACATGCTAACTTTAGCTCTAACACTGATGATCCACCTACAAATGTGAACTGACGTTCAAAAATAAAACATTCGAAAACAGACCATTTTTCACATTTCTGAAGCATGACGTAATGGGGGGGTGTTATCTCTTTTGTCGAAAATCAGCCGTTTTTGCTCTAACATTAAATGCCTCCAAATGGTATTTAATTAACTTCCCGGGGTGAAGAAACCCTTTTTGAGAAGTCAGAGTGAGTAAATTGGCCATTTTCATGCACTTTTAACCATTCCATAAATCTTGTGTTTTGGGCCCCTGGAAGCATGAAAATCACTTTAAACATGCTAATTTTAGCTCTAACACTGATGATCCACCTACAAATGTGAACTGACGTTCAAAAATAAAACATTTGAAAACGGACCATTTTCCACATTGCTGAAGCATGACGTAATGGAGGGGTGTTATCTCTTTTGTCGAAAATCAGCCGTTTTTGCTCTAACATTAAATGCCTCCAAATGGTATTTAATTAACTTCCCGGGGTGAAGAAACCCTTTTTGAGAACTCAGAGTGAGTAAATTGGCCATTTTCATGCACTTTTAACCATTCCATAAATCTTGTGTTTTGGGCCCCTGGAAGCATGAAAATCACTTTAAACATGCTAATTTTAGCTCTAACACTGATGATCCACCTACAAATGTGAACTGACGTTCAAAAATAAAACATTTGAAAACGGACCATTTTCCACATTTCTGAAGCATGACGTAATGGGGGGGTGTTATCTCTTTTGTCGAAAATCAGCCGTTTTTGCTCGAACATTAAATGCCTCCAAATGGTATTTAATTAACTTCCCGGGGTGAAGAAACCCTTTTTGAGAACTCAGAGTGAGTAAATTGGCCATTTTCATGCACTTTTAACCATTCCATAAATCTTGTGTTTTGGGCCCCTGGAAGCATGAAAATCACTTTAAACATGCTAATTTTAGCTCTAACACTGATGATCCACCTACAAATGTGAACTGACGTTCAAAAATGAAACATTTGAAAACGGACCATTTTCCACATTTCTGAAGCATGACGTAATGGGGGGGTGTTATCTCTTTTGTCGAAAATCAGCCGTTTTTGCTCGAACAATAAATGCCTCCAAATGGTATTTAATTAACTTCCCGAGCCCCTGGAAGCATGAAAATCACTTTAAACATGCTAATTTTAGCTCTAACACTGATGATCCACCTACAAATGTGAACTGACGTTCAAAAATAAAACATTTGAAAACGGACCATTTTCCACATTTCTGAAGCATGTCGTAATGGGGGGGTGTTATCTCTTTTGTCGAAAATCAGCCGTTTTTGCTCTAACATTAAATGCCTCCAAATGGTATTTAATTAACTTCCCGGGGTGAAGAAACCCTTTTTGAGAACTCAGAGTGAGTAAATTGGCCATTTTCATGCACTTTTAACCATTCCATAAATCTTGTGTTTTGGGCCCCTGGAAGCATGAAAATCACTTTAAACATGCTAATTTTAGCTCTAACACTGATGATCCACCTACAAATGTGAACTGACGTTCAAAAATAAAACATTTGAAAACGGACCATTTTCCACATTTCTGAAGCATGACGTAATGGGGGGGTGTTATCTCTTTTGTCGAAAATCAGCCGTTTTTGCTCTAACATTAAATGCCTCCAAATGGTATTTATTTCACTTCCTGAGCCCCTGGAAGCATGAAAATCACTTTAAACATGCTAATTTTAGCTCTAACACTGATGATCCACCTACAAATGTGAACTGACGTTCAAAAATAAAACATTTGAAAACGGACCATTTTCCACATTTCTAAAGCATGACGTAATGGGGGGGTGTTAGCTCTTTCGTCGAAAATCAGCCGTTTTTGCTCGAACATTAAAATCCTCCAAATGGTATTTAATTAACTTCCCGGGGTGAAGAAACCCTTTTTGAGAACTTAGAGTGAGTAAATTAGCCATTTTCATGCACTTTTAACCATTCCATAAATCTTGTGTTTTGGGCCCCTGGAAGCATGAAAATCACTTTAAACATGCTAATTTTAGCTCTAACACTGATGATCCACCTACAAATGTGAACTGACGTTCAAAAATAAAACATTTGAAAACGGACCATTTTCCACATTTCTGAAGCATGACGTAATGGGGGGGTGTTATCTCTTTTGTCGAAAATCAGCCGTTTTTGCTCGAACATTAAATGCCTCCAAATGGTATTTAATTAACTTCCCGAGCCCCTGGAAGCATGAAAATCACTTTAAACATGCTAATTTTAGCTCTAACACTGATGATCCACCTACAAATGTGAACTGACGTTCAAAAATAAAACATTTGAAAACGGACTATTTTCCACATTTCTGAAGCATGACGTAATGGGGGGGTGTTATCTCTTTTGTCGAAAATCAGCCGTTTTTGCTCGAACTTTAAATGCCTCCAAATGGTATTTATTTCACTTCCCGAGCCCCTGGAAGCATGAAAATCACTTTAAACATGCTAATTTTAGCTCTAACACTGATGATCCACCTACAAATGTGAACTGACGTTCAAAAATAAAACATTTGAAAACGGACCATTTTCCACATTTCTGAAGCATGACGTAATGGGGGGGGGGGTGTTATCTCTTTTGTCGAAAATCAGCCGTTTTTGCTCTAACATTAAATGCCTCCAAATGGTATTTAATTAACTTCCCAGGGTGAAGAAACCCTTTTTGAGAACTCAGAGTGAGTAAATTGGCCATTTTCATGCACTTTTAACCATTCCATAAATCTTGTGTTTTGGGCCCCTGGAAGCATGAAAATCA
The DNA here is from genome assembly GCF_964263255.1 of Lissotriton vulgaris. Classification (NCBI taxonomy): domain Eukaryota; kingdom Metazoa; phylum Chordata; class Amphibia; order Caudata; family Salamandridae; genus Lissotriton; species Lissotriton vulgaris. The sequence continues at coordinate 759,336 of NW_028243273.1, read as the reverse complement.
CTTTAAACATGCTAATTTTAGCTCTAACACTGATGATCCACCTACAAATGTGAACTGACATTCAAAAATAAAACATTTGAAAACGGACCATTTTCCACATTTCTGAAGCATGACGTAATGGGGGGGTGTTATCTCTTTTGTCGAAAATCAGCCGTTTTTGCTCGAACATTAAATGCCTCCAAATGGTATTTAATTAACTTCCCGAGCCCCTGGAAGCATGAAAATCACTTTAAACATGCTAATTTTAGCTCTAACACTGATGATCCACCTACAAATGTGAACTGACGTTCAAAAATAAAACATTTGAAAACGGACCATTTTCCACATTTCTGAAGCATGACGTAATGGGGGGGTGTTATCTCTTTTGTCGAAAATCAGCCGTTTTTGCTCGAACATTAAATGCCTCCAAATGGTATTTAATTAACTTCCCGGGGTGAAGAAACCCTTTTTGAGAACTCAGAGTGAGTAAATTGGCCATTTTCATGCACTTTTAACCATTCCATAAATCTTGTGTTTTGGGCCCCTGGAAGCATGAAAATCACTTTAAACATGCTAATTTTAGCTCTAACACTGATGATCCACCTACAAATGTGAACTGACATTCAAAAATAAAACATTTGAAAACGGACCATTTTCCACATTTCTAAAGCATGACGTAATGGGGGGGTGTTAGCTCTTTCGTCGAAAATCAGCCGTTTTTGCTCGAACATTAAAATCCTCCAAATGGTATTTAATTAACTTCCCGGGGTGAAGAAACCCTTTTTGAGAACTCAGAGTGAGTAAATTGGCCATTTTCATGCACTTTTAACCATTCCATAAATCTTGTGTTTTGGGCCCCTGGAAGCATGAAAATCACTTTAAACATGCTAATTTTAGCTCTAACACTGATGATCCACCTACAAATGTGAACTGACGTTCAAAAATAAAACATTTGAAAACGGACCATTTTCCACATTTCTGAAGCATGACGTAATGGGGGGGTGTTATCTCTTTTGTCGAAAATCAGCCGTTTTTGCTCGAACATTAAATGCCTCCAAATGGTATTTAATTAACTTCCCGAGCCCCTGGAAGCATGAACATCACTTTAAACATGCTAATTTTAGCTCTAACACTGATGATCCACCTACAAATGTGAACTGACGTTCAAAAATGAAACATTTGAAAACGGACCATTTTCCACATTTCTGAAGCATGACGTAATGGGGGGGTGTTATCTCTTTTGTCGAAAATCAGCCGTTTTTGCTCGAACATTAAATGCCTCCAAATGGTATTTAATTAACTTCCCGGGGTGAAGAAACCCTTTTTGAGAACTCAGAGTGAGTAAATTGGCCATTTTCATGCACTTTTAACCATTCCATAAATCTTGTGTTTTGGGCCCCTGGAAGCATGAAAATCACTTTAAACATGCTAATTTTAGCTCTAACACTGATGATCCACCTACAAATGTGAACTGACGTTCAAAAATAAAACATTTGAAAACTGACCATTTTCCACATTTCTGAAGCATGAGGTAATGGGGGGGTGTTATCTCTTTTGTCGAAAATCAGCCGTTTTTGCTCGAACATTAAATGCCTCCAAATGGTATTTAATTAACTTCCCGGGGTGAAGAAACCCTTTTTGAGAACTCAGAGTGAGTAAATTGGCCATTTTCATGCACTTTTAACCATTCCATAAATCTTGTGTTTTGGGCCCCTGGAAGCATGAAAATCACTTTAAACATGCTAATTTTAGCTCTAACACTGATGATCCACCTACAAATGTGAACTGACGTTCAAAAATAAAACATTTGAAAACGGACCATTTTCCACATTTCTGAAGCATGACGTAATAGGGGGGTGTTATCTCTTTTGTCGAAAATCAGCCGTTTTTGCTCGAACATTAAATGCCTCCAAATGGTATTTAATTAACTTCCCGGGGTGAAGAAACCCTTTTTGAGAACTCAGAGTGAGTAAATTGGCCATTTTCATGCACTTTTAACCATTCCATAAATCTTGTGTTTTGGGCCCCTGGAAGCATGAAAATCACTTTAAACATGCTAATTTTAGCTCTAACACTGATGATCCACCTACAAATGTGAACTGACGTTCAAAAATAAAACATTTGAAAACGGACCATTTTCCACATTTCTGAAGCATGACGTAATGGGGGGGGTGTTATCTCTTTTGTCGAAAATCAGCCTTTTTTGCTCGAACATTAAATGCCTCCAAATGGTATTTAATTAACTTCCCGAGCCCCTGGAAGCATGAAAATCACTTTAAACATGCTAATTTTAGCTCTAACACTGATGATCCACCTACAAATGTGAACTGACGTTCAAAAATAAAACATTTGAAAACGGACCATTTTCCACATTTCTGAAGCATGACGTAATGGGAGGTGTTATCTCTTTTGTCGAAAATCAGCCGTTTTTGCTCGAACATTAAATGCCTCCAAATGGTATTTAATTAACTTCCCGAGCCCCTGGAAGCATGAAAATCACTTTAAACATGCTAATTTTAGCTCTAACACTGATGATCCACCTACAAATGTGAGCTGACGTTCAAAAATAAAACATTTGAAAACGGACCATTTTCCACATTTCTGAAGCATGACATAATGGGGGGGTGTTATCTCTTTTGTCGAAAATCAGCCGTTTTTGCTCGAACATTAAATGCCTCCAAATGGTATTTAATTAACTTCCCAGGGTGAAGAAACCCTTTTTGAGAACTCAGAGTGAGTAAATTGGCCATTTTCATGCACTTTTAACCATTCCATAAATCTTGTGTTTTGGGCCCCTGGAAGCATGAAAATCACTTTAAACATTCTAATTTTAGCTCTAACACTGATGATCCACCTACAAATGTGAACTGACGTTCAAAAATAAAACATTTGAAAACGGACCATTTTCCACATTTCTGAAGCATGACGTAATGGGGGGGGTGTTATCTCTTTTGTCGAAAATCAGCCGTTTTTGCTCGAACATTAAATGCCTCCAAATGGTATTTAATTAACTTCCCGAGCCCCTGGAAGCATGAAAATCACTTTAAACATGCTAATTTTAGCTCTAACACTGATGATCCACCTACAAATGTGAACTGACGTTCAAAAATAAAACATTTGAAAACGGACCATTTTCCACATTTCTGAAGCATGACGTAATGGGGGGGTGTTATCTCTTTTGTCGAAAATCAGCCATTTTTGCTCTAACATTAAATGCCTCCAAATGGTATCTAATTAACTTCCCGGGGTGAAGAAACCCTTTTTGAGAACTCAGAGTGAGTAAATTGGCCATTTTCATGCACTTTTAACCATTCCATAAATCTTGTGTTTTGGGCCCCTGGAAGCATGAAAATCACTTTAAACATGCTAATTTTAGCTCTAACACTGATGATCCACCTACAAATGTGAACTGACGTTCAAAAATAAAACGTTTGAAAACGGACCATTTTCCACATTTCTGAAGCATGACGTAATGGGGGGGTGTTATCTCTTTTGTCGAAAATCAGCCGTTTTTGCTCGAACATTAAATGCCTCCAAATGGTATTTAATTAACTTCCCGGGGTGAAGAAACCCTTTTTGAGAACTCAGAGTGAGTAAATTGGCCATTTTCATGCACTTTTAACCATTCCATAAATCTTGTGTTTTGGGCCCCTGGAAGCATGAAAATCACTTTAAACATGCTAATTTTAGCTCTAACACTGATGATCCACCTACAAATGTGAACTGACGTTCAAAAATAAAACATTTGAAAACGGACCATTTTCCACATTTCTGAAGCATGACGTAATGGGGGGGTGTTATCTCTTTTGTCGAAAATCAGCCGTTTTTGCTCGAACATTAAATGCCTCCAAATGGTATTTAATTAACTTCCCGAGCCCCTGGAAGCATGAAAATCACTTTAAACATGCTAATTTTAGCTCTAACACTGATGATCCACCTACAAATGTGAACTGACGTTCAAAAATGAAACATTTGAAAACGGACCATTTTCCACATTTCTGAAGCTTGACGTAATGGGGGGTGTTATCTCTTTTGTCGAAAATCAGCCGTTTTTGCTCGAACATTAAATGCCTCCAAATGGTATTTAATTAACTTCCCGAGCCCCTGGAAGCATGAAAATCACTTTAAACATGCTAATTTTAGCTCTAACACTGATGATCCACCTACAAATGTGAACTGACGTTCAAAAATGAAACATTTGAAAACGGACCATTTTCCACATTTCTGAAGCATGACGTAATGGGGGGTGTTATCTCTTTTGTCGAAAATCAGCCGTTTTTGCTCGAACATTAAATGCCTCCAAATGGTATTTAATTAACTTCCCGGGGTGAAGAAACCCTTTTTGAGAACTCAGAGTGAGTAAATTGGCCATTTTCATGCACTTTTAACCATTCCATAAATCTTGTGTTTTGGGCCCCTGGAAGCATGAAAATCACTTTAAACATGCTAATTTTAGCTCTAACACTGATGATCCACCTACAAATGTGAACTGACGTTCAAAAATAAAACATTTGAAAACGGACCATTTTCCACATTTCTGAAGCATGACGTAATGGGGGGGTGTTATCTCTTTTGTCGAAAATCAGCCGTTTTTGCTCGAACATTAAATGCCTCCAAATGGTATTTAATTAACTTCCCGGGGTGAAGAAACCCTTTTTGAGAACTCAGAGTGAGTAAATTGGCCATTTTCATGCACTTTTAACCATTCCATAAATCTTGTGTTTTGGGCCCCTGGAAGCATGAAAATCACTTTAAACATGCTAATTTTAGCTCTAACACTGATGATCCACCTACAAATGTGAACTGACGTTCAAAAATAAAACATTTGAAAACGGACCATTTTCCACATTTCTGAAGCATGACGTAATGGGGGGGTGTTATCTCTTTTGTCGAAAATCTGCCGTTTTTGCTCGAACATTAAATGCCTCCAAATGGTATTTAATTAACTTCCCGAGCCCCTGGAAGCATGAAAATCACTTTAAACATGCTAATTTTAGCTCTAACACTGATGATCCACCTACAAATGTGAACTGACGTTCAAAAATAAAACATTTGAAAACGGACCATTTTCCACATTTCTGAAGCATGACGTAATGGGGGGGTGTTATCTCTTTTGTCGAAAATCAGCCATTTTTGCTCAAACATTAAATGCCTCCAAATGGTATTTAATTAACTTCCCGGGGTGAAGAAACCCTTTTTGAGAACTCAGAGTGAGTAAATTGGCCATTTTCATGCACTTTTAACTATTCCATAAATCTTGTTTTTTTGGGCCCCAAGAAGCATGAAAATCACTTTAAACATGCTAATTGTAGCTCTAACACTGATGATCCACCTACAAATGTGAACTGACGTTCAAAAATAAAACATTTGAAAACGGACCATTTTCCACATTTCTGAAGCATGACGTAATGGGGGGGTGTTATCTCTTTTGTGGAAAATCAGCCTTTTTTGCTCGAACATTAAATGCCTCCAAATGGTATTTAATTAACTTCCCGGGGTGAAGAAACCCTTTTTGAGAACTCAGAGTGAGTAAATTAGCCATTTTCATGCACTTTTAACCATTCCATAAATCTTGTGTTTTGGGCCCCTGGAAGCATGAAAATCACTTTAAACATGCTAATTTTAGCTCTAACACTGATGATCCACCTACAAATGTGAACTGACGTTCAAAAATTAAACATTTGAAAACGGACCATTTTCCACATTTCTGAAGCATGACGTAATGGGGGGGTGTTATCTCTTTTGTCGAAAATCAGCCGTTTTTGCTCTAACATTAAATGCCTCCAAATGGTATTTAATTAACTTCCCGAGCCCCTGGAAGCATGAAAATCACTTTAAACATGCTAATTTTAGCTCTAACACTGATGATCCACCTACAAATGTGAACTGACGTTCAAAAATAAAACATTTGAAAACGGACCATTTTCCACATTTCTGAAGCATGACGTAATGGGGGGGTGTTATCTCTTTTGTCGAAAATCAGCCGTTTTTGCTCGAACATTAAATGCCTCCAAATGGCATTTAATTAACTTCCCGAGCCCCTGGAAGCATGAAAATCACTTTAAACATGCTAATTTTAGCTCTAACACTGATGATCCACCTACAAATGTGAACTGACGTTCAAAAATGAAACATTTGAAAACGGACCATTTTCCACATTTCTGAAGCATGACGTAATGGGGGGGTGTTATCTCTTTTGTTGAAAATCAGCCGTTTTTGCTCGAACATTAAATGCCTCCAAATGGTATTTATTTCACTTCCCGAGCCCCTGGAAGCATGAAAATCACTTTAAACATGCTAATTTTAGCTCTAACACTGATGATCCACCTACAAATGTGAACTGACGTTCAAAAATAAAACATTTGAAAGCGGACCATTTTCCACATTTCTAAAGCATGACGTAATGGGGGGGTGTTAGCTCTTTCGTCGAAAATCAGCCGTTTTTGCTCGAACATTAAAATCCTCCAAATGGTATTTAATTAACTTCCCGGGGTGAAGAAACCCTTTTTGAGAACTCAGAGTGAGTAAATTGGCCATTTTCATGCACTTTTAACCATTCCATAAATCTTGTGTTTTGGGCCCCTGGAAGCATGAAAATCACTTTAAACATGCTAATTTTAGCTCTAACACTGATGATCCACCTACAAATGTGAACTGACGTTCAAAAATAAAACATTTGAAAACGGACCATTTTCCACATTTCTGAAGCATGACGTAATGGGGGGGTGTTATCTCTTTTGTCGAAAATCAGCCGTTTTTGCTCGAACATTAAATGCCTCCAAATGGTATTTAATTAACTTCCCGGGGTGAAGAAACCCTTTTTGAGAACTCAGAGTGAGTAAATTGGCCATTTTCATGCACTTTTAACCATTCCATAAATCTTGTGTTTTGGGCCCCTGGAAGCATGAAAATCACTTTAAACATGCTAATTTTAGCTCTAACACTGATGATCCACCTACAAATGAGAACTGACGTTCAAAAATAAAACATTTGAAAACGGACCATTTTCCACATTTCTGAAGCATGACGTAATGGGGGGGTGTTATCTCTTTTGTTGAAAATCAGCCGTTTTTGCTCGAACATTAAATGCCTCCAAATGGTATTTATTTCACTTCCCGAGCCCCTGGAAGCATGAAAATCACTTTAAACATGCTAATTTTAGCTCTAACACTGATGATCCACCTACAAATGTGAACTGACGTTCAAAAATAAAACATTTGAAAACGGACCATTTTCCACATTTCTGAAGCATGACGTAATGGGGGGGTGTTATCTCTTTTGTCGAAAATCAGCCGTTTTTGCTCGAACATTAAATGCCTCCAAATGGTATTTAATTAACTTCCCGGGGTGAAGAAACCCTTTTTGAGAACTCAGAGTGAGTAAATTGGCCATTTTCATGCACTTTTAACCATTCCATAAATCTTGTGTTTTGGGCCCCTGGAAGCATGAAAATCACTTTAAACATGCTAATTTTAGCTCTAACACTGATGATCCACCTACAAATGTGAACTGACGTTCAAAAATAAAACATTTGAAAACGGACCATTTTCCACATTTCTGAAGCATGACGTAATGGGGGGTGTTATCTCTTTTGTCGAAAATCAGCCGTTTTTGCTCGATCATTAAATGCCTCCAAACGGTATTTAATTAACTTCCCGGGGTGAAGAAACCCTTTTTGAGAACTCAGAGTGAGTAAATTGGCCATTTTCATGCACTTTTAACCATTCCATAAATCTTGTGTTTTGGGCCCCTGGAAGCATGAAAATCACTTTAAACATGCTAATTTTAGCTCTAACACTGATGATCCACCTATAAATGTGAACTGACGTTCAAAAATAAAACATTTGAAAACGGACCATTTTCCACATTTCTGAAGCATGACGTAATGGGGGGGTGTTATCTCTTTTGTCGAAAATCAGCCGTTTTTGCTCGAACATTAAATGCCTCCAAATGGTATTTAATTAACTTCCCGAGCCCCTGGAAGCATGAAAATCACTTTAAACATGATAATTTTAGCTCTAACACTGATGATCCACCTACAAATGTGAACTGACGTTCAAAAATGAAACATTTGAAAACGGACCATTTTCCACATTTCTGAAGCATGACGTAATGGGGGTGTGTTATCTCTTTTGTCGAAAATCAGCCGTTTTTGCTCTAACATTAAATGCCTCCAAATGGTATTTAATTAACTTCCCGGGGTGAAGAAACCCTTTTTGAGAACTCAGAGTGAGGAAATTGGCCATTTTCATGCACTTTTAACCATTCCATAAATCTTGTGTTTTGGGCCCCTGGAAGCATGAAAATCACTTTAAACATGCTAATTTTAGCTCTGACACTGATGATCCACCTACAAATGTGAACTGACGTTCAAAAATAAAACATTTGAAAACGGACCATTTTCCACATTTCTAAAGCATGACGTAATGGGGGGGTGTTAGCTCTTTCGTCGAAAATCTGCCGTTTTTGCTCGAACATTAAAATCCTCCAAATGGTATTTAATTAACTTCCCGGGGTGAAGAAACCCTTTTCGAGAACTCAGAGTGAGTAAATTGGCCATTTTCATGCACTTTTAACCATTCCATAAATCTTGTGTTTTGGGCCCCTGGAAGCATGAAAATCACTTTAAACATGCTAATTTTAGCTCTAACACTGATGATCCACCTACAAATGTGAACTGACGTTCAAAAATAAAACATTTGAAAACGGACCATTTTCCACATTTCTGAAGCATGACGTAATGGGGGGGTGTTATCTCTTTTGTGGAAAATCAGCCGTTTTTGCTCGAACATTAAATGCCTCCAAATGGTATTTAATTAACTTCCCGAGCCCCTGGAAGCATGAAAATCACTTTAAACATGCTAATTTTAGCTCTAACACTGATGATCCACCTACAAATGTGAACTGACGTTCAAAAATAAAACATTTGAAAACGGACCATTTTCCACATTTCTGAAGCATGACGTAATGGGGGGGTGTTATCTCTTCTGTCGAAAATCAGCCGTTTTTGCTCAAACATTAAATGCCTCCAAATGGTATTTAATTAACTTCCTGAGCCCCTGGAAGCATGAAAATCACTTTAAACATGCTAATTTTAGCTCTAACACTGATGATCCACCTACAAATGTGAACTGACGTTCAATAATGAAACATTTGAAAACTGACCATTTTCCACATTTCTGAAGCATGACGTAATGGGGGGGGTGTTATCTCTTTTGTCGAAAATCAACCGTTTTTGCTTGAACATTAAATGCCTCCAAATGGTATTTATTTCACTTCCCGAGCCCCTGGAAGCATGAAAATCACTTTAAACATGCTAATTTTAGCTCTAACACTGATGATCCACCTACAAATGTGAACTTACGTTCAAAAATAAAACATTTGAAAACGGACCATTTTCCACATTTCTGAAGCATGACGTAATGGGGGGGTGTAATCTCTTTTGTCGAAAATCAGCCGTTTTTGCTCGAACATTAAATGCCTCCAAATGGTATTTAATTAACTTCCCGGGGTGAAGAAACCCTTTTTGAGAACTCAGAGTGAGTAAATTGGCCATTTTCATGCACTTTTAACCATTCCATAAATCTTGTGTTTTGGGCCCCTGGAAGCATGAAAATCACTTTAAACATGCTAATTTTAGCTCTAACACTGATGATCCACCTACAAATGAGAACTGACGTTCAAAAATAAAACATTTGAAAACGGACCATTTTCCACATTTCTGAAGCATGACGTAATGGGGGGGGTGTTATCTCTTTTGTTGAAAATCAGCCGTTTTTGCTCGAACATTAAATGCCTCCAAATGGTATTTATTTCACTTCCCGAGCCCCTGGAAGCATGAAAATCACTTTAAACATGCTAATTTTAGCTCTAACACTGATGATCCACCTACAAATGTGAACTGACGTTCAAAAATAAAACATTTGAAAACGGACCATTTTCCACATTTCTGAAGCATGACGTAATGGGGGGGTGTTATCTCTTTTGTCGAAAATCAGCCGTTTTTGCTCTAACATTAAATGCCTCCAAATGGTATTTAATTAACTTCCCGAGCCCCTGGAAGCATGAAAATCACTTTAAACATGCTAATTTTAGCTCTAACACTGATGATCCACCTACAAATGTGAACTGACGTTCAAAAATAAAACATTTGAAAACGGACCATTTTCCACATTTCTGAAGCATGACGTAATGGGGGGGTGTTATCTCTTTTGTCGAAAATCAGCCATTTTTGCTCAAACATTAAATGCCTCCAAATGGTATTTAATTAACTTCCCGGGGTGAAGAAACCCTTTTTGAGAACTCAGAGTGAGTAAATTGGCCATTTTCATGCACTTTTAACTATTCCATAAATCTTGTTTTTTTGGGCCCCAAGAAGCATGAAAATCACTTTAAACATGCTAATTGTAGCTCTAACACTGATGATCCACCTACAAATGTGAACTGACGTTCAAAAATAAAACATTTGAAAACGGACCATTTTCCACATTTCTGAAGCATGACGTAATGGGGGGGTGTTATCTCTTTTGTGGAAAATCAGCCTTTTTTGCTCGAACATTAAATGCCTCCAAATGGTATTTAATTAACTTCCCGGGGTGAAGAAACCCTTTTTGAGAACTCAGAGTGAGTAAATTAGCCATTTTCATGCACTTTTAACCATTCCATAAATCTTGTGTTTTGGGCCCCTGGAAGCATGAAAATCACTTTAAACATGCTAATTTTAGCTCTAACACTGATGATCCACCTACAAATGTGAACTGACGTTCAAAAATTAAACATTTGAAAACGGACCATTTTCCACATTTCTGAAGCATGACGTAATGGGGGGGTGTTATCTCTTTTGTCGAAAATCAGCCGTTTTTGCTCTAACATTAAATGCCTCCAAATGGTATTTAATTAACTTCCCGAGCCCCTGGAAGCATGAAAATCACTTTAAACATGCTAATTTTAGCTCTAACACTGATGATCCACCTACAAATGTGAACTGACGTTCAAAAATAAAACATTTGAAAACGGACCATTTTCCACATTTCTGAAGCATGACGTAATGGGGGGGTGTTATCTCTTTTGTCGAAAATCAGCCGTTTTTGCTCGAACATTAAATGCCTCCAAATGGCATTTAATTAACTTCCCGAGCCCCTGGAAGCATGAAAATCACTTTAAACATGCTAATTTTAGCTCTAACACTGATGATCCACCTACAAATGTGAACTGACGTTCAAAAATGAAACATTTGAAAACGGACCATTTTCCACATTTCTGAAGCATGACGTAATGGGGGGGTGTTATCTCTTTTGTTGAAAATCAGCCGTTTTTGCTCGAACATTAAATGCCTCCAAATGGTATTTATTTCACTTCCCGAGCCCCTGGAAGCATGAAAATCACTTTAAACATGCTAATTTTAGCTCTAACACTGATGATCCACCTACAAATGTGAACTGACGTTCAAAAATAAAACATTTGAAAGCGGACCATTTTCCACATTTCTAAAGCATGACGTAATGGGGGGGTGTTAGCTCTTTCGTCGAAAATCAGCCGTTTTTGCTCGAACATTAAAATCCTCCAAATGGTATTTAATTAACTTCCCGGGGTGAAGAAACCCTTTTTGAGAACTCAGAGTGAGTAAATTGGCCATTTTCATGCACTTTTAACCATTCCATAAATCTTGTGTTTTGGGCCCCTGGAAGCATGAAAATCACTTTAAACATGCTAATTTTAGCTCTAACACTGATGATCCACCTACAAATGTGAACTGACGTTCAAAAATAAAACATTTGAAAACGGACCATTTTCCACATTTCTGAAGCATGACGTAATGGGGGGGTGTTATCTCTTTTGTCGAAAATCAGCCGTTTTTGCTCTAACATTAAATGCCTCCAAATGGTATTTAATTAACTTCCCGGGGTGAAGAAACCCTTTTTGAGAACTCAGAGTGAGTAAATTGGCCATTTTCATGCACTTTTAACTATTCCATAAATCTTGTGTTTTGGGCCCCTGGAAGCATGAAAATCACTTTAAACATGCTAATTTTAGCTCTAACACTGATGATCCACCTACAAATGTGAACTGACGTTCAAAAATAAAACATTTGAAAACGGACCATTTTCCACATTTCTGAAGCATGACGTAATGGGGGGGTGTTATCTCTTTTGTCGAAAATCAGCCGTTTTTGCTCGAACATTAAATGCCTCCAAATGGTATTTAATTAACTTCCCGAGCCCCTGGAAGCATGAAAATCACTTTAAACATGCTAATTTTAGCTCTAACACTGATGATCCACCTACAAATGTGAACTGACGTTCAAAAATAAAACATTTGAAAACGGACCATTTTCCACATTTCTGAAGCATGACGTAATGGGGGGGTGTTATCTCTTTTGTCGAAAATCAGCCGTTTTTGCTCGAACATTAAATGCCTCCAAATGGTATTTATTTCACTTCCCGAGCCCCTGGAAGCATGAAAATCACTTTAAACATGCTAATTTTAGCTCTAACACTGATGATCCACCTACAAATGTGAACTGACGTTCAAAAATAAAACATTTGAAAACGGACCATTTTCCACATTTCTGAAGCATGACGTAATGGGGGGGTGTTATCTCTTTTGTCGAAAATCAGCCGTTTTTGCTCTAACATTAAATGCCTCCAAATGGTATTTAATTAACTTCCCGGGGTGAAGAAACCCTTTTTGAGAACTCAGAGTGAGTAAATTGGCCATTTTCATGCACTTTTAACCATTCCATAAATCTTGTGTTTTGGGCCCCTGGAAGCATGAAAATCACTTTAAACATGCTAATTTTAGCTCTAACACTGATGATCCACCTACAAATGTGAACTGACGTTCAAAAATAAAACATTTGAAAACGGACCATTTTCCACATTTCTGAAGCATGACGTAATGGGGGGGTGTTATCTCTTTTGTCGAAAATCAGCCGTTTTTGCTCTAACATTAAATGCCTCCAAATGGTATTTAATTAACTTCCCGGGGTGAAGAAACCCTTTTTGAGAACTCAGAGTGAGTAAATTGGCCATTTTCATGCACTTTTAACCATTCCATAAATCTTGTGTTTTGGGCCCCTGGAAGCAAGAAAATCACTTTAAACATGCTAATTTTAGCTCTAACACTGATGATCCACCTACAAATGTGAACTGACGTTCAAAAATAAAACATTTGAAAACGGACCATTTTCCACATTTCTGAAGCATGACGTAATGGGGGGGTGTTATCTCTTTTGTCGAAAATCAGCCGTTTTTGCTCGAACATTAAATGCCTCCAAATGGTATTTAATTAACTTCCCGGGGTGAAGAAACCCTTTTTGAGAACTCAGAGTGAGTAAATTGGCCATTTTCATGCACTTTTAACCATTCCATAAATCTTGTGTTTTGGGCCCCTGGAAGCATGAAAATCACTTTAAACATGCTAATTTTAGCTCTAACACTGATGATCCACCTACAAATGTGAACTGACGTTCAAAAATAAAACATTTGAAAACGGACCATTTTCCACATTTCTGAAGCATGACGTAATGGGGGGGGTGTTATCTCTTTTGTCGAAAATCAGCCGTTTTTGCTCGAACATTAAATGCCTCCAAATGGTATTTAATTAACTTCCCGGGGTGAAGAAACCCTTTTTGAGAACTCAGAGACGAGTAAATTGGCCATTTTCATGCACTTTTAACCATTCCATAAATCTTGTGTTTTGGGCCCCTGGAAGCATGAAAATCACTTTAAACATGCTAATTTTAGCTCTAACACTGATGATCCACCTACAAATGTGAACTGACGTTCAAAAATAAAACATTTGAAAACGGACCATTTTCCACATTTCTGAAGCATGACGTAATGGGGGGGTGTTATCTCTTTTGTCGAAAATCAGCCGTTTTTGCTCGAACATTAAATGCCTTCAAATGGTATTTAATTAACTTCCCGGGGTGAAGAAACCCTTTTTGAGAACTCAGAGTGAGTAAATTGGCCATTTTCATGCACTTTTAACCATTCCATAAATCTTGTGTTTTGGGCCCCTGGAAGCATGAAAATCACTTTAAACATGCTAATTTTAGCTCTAACACTGATGATCCACCTACAAATGTGAACTGACGTTCAAAAATAAAACATTTGAAAACGGACCATTTTCCACATTTCTGAAGCATGACGTAATGGGGGGGTGTTATCTCTTTTGTCGAAAATCAGCCGTTTTTGCTCGAACATTAAATGCCTCCAAATGGTATTTATTTCACTTCCCGAGCCCCTGGAAGCATGAAAATCACTTTAAACATGCTAATTTTAGCTCTAACACTGATGATCCACCTACAAATGTGAACTTACGTTCAAAAATAAAACATTTGAAAACGGACCATTTTTCACATTTCTGAAGCATGACGTAATGGGGGGGTGTTATCTCTTTTGTCGATAATCAGCCGTTTTTGCTCGAACATTAAATGCCTCCAAATGGTATTTAATTAACTTCCCGAGCCCCTGGAAGCATGAAAATCACTTTAAACATGCTAATTTTAGCTCTAACACTGATGATCCACCTACAAATGTGAACTGACGTTCAAAAATAAAACATTTGAAAACGGACCATTTTCCACATTTCTGAAGCATGACGTAATGGGGGGGTGTTATCTCTTTTGTCGAAAATCAGCCGTTTTTGCTCGAACATTAAATGCCTCCAAATGGTATTTATTTCACTTCCCGAGCCCCTGGAAGCATGAAAATCACTTTAAACATGCTAATTTTAGCTCTAACACTGATGATCCACCTACAAATGTAAACTGACGTTCAAAAATAAAACATTTGAAAACGGACCATTTTCCACATTTCTGAAGCATGACGTAATGGGGGGGTGTTATCTCTTTTGTCGAAAATCAGCCGTTTTTGCTCTAACATTAAATGCCTCCAAATGGTATTTAATTAACTTCCCGGGGTGAAGAAACCCTTTTTGAGAACTCAGAGTGAGTAAATTAACCATTTTCATGCACTTTTAACCATTCCATAAATCTTGTGTTTTGGGCCCCTGGAAGCATGAAAATCACTTTAAACATGCTAATTTTAGCTCTAACACTGATGATCCACCTACAAATGTGAACTGACGTTCAAAAATAAAACATTTGAAAACGGACCATTTTCCACATTTCTGAAGCATGACGTAATGGGGGGGTGTTATCTCTTTTGTCGAAAATCAGCCGTTTTTGCTCGAACATTAAATGCCTCCAAATGGTATTTAATTAACTTCCCGAGCCCCTGGAAGCATGAAAATCACTTTAAACATGCTAATTTTAGCTCTAACACTGATGATCCACCTACAAATGTGAACTGACGTTCAAAAATAAAACATTTGAAAACGGACCATTTTCCACATTTCTGAAGCATGACGTAATGGGGGGGGTGTTATCTCTTTTGTCGAAAATCAGCCGTTTTTGCTCTAACATTAAATGCCTCCAAATGGTATTTAATTAACTTCCCGAGCCCCTGGAAGCATGAAAATCACTTTAAACATGCTAATTTTAGCTCTAACACTGATGATCCACCTACAAATGTGAACTGACGTTCAAAAATAAAACATTTTAAAACGGACCATTTTCCACATTTCTGAAGCATGACGTAATGGGGGGGTGTTATCTCTTTTGTCGAAAATCAGCCGTTTTTGCTCGAACATTAAATGCCTCCAAATGGTATTTAATTAACTTCCAGAGCCCCTGGAAGCATGAAAATCACTTTAAACATGCTAATTTTAGCTCTAACACTGATGATCCACCTACAAATGTGAACTGACGTTCAAAAATAAAACATTTGAAAACAGACCATTTTCCACATTTCTGAAGCATGACGTAATGGGGGGGTGTTATCTCTTTTGTCGAAAATCAGCCGTTTTTGCTCTAACATTAAATGCCTCCAAATGGTATTTAATTAACTTCCCGAGCCCCTGGAAGCATGAAAATCACTTTAAACATGCTAATTTTAGCTCTAACACTGATGATCCACCTACAAATGTGAACTGACGTTCAAAAATAAAACATTTGAAAACGGACCATTTTCCACATTTCTGAAGCATGACGTAATGGGGGGGTGTTATCTCTCTTGTCGAAAATCAGCCGTTTTTGCTCGAACATTAAATGCCTCCAAATGGTATTTAATTAACTTCCCGGGGTGAAGAAACCCTTTTTGAGAACTCAGAGTGAGTAAATTGGCCATTTTCATGCACTTTTAACCATTCCATAAATCTTGTGTTTTGGGCCCCTGGAAGCATGAAAATCACTTTAAACATGCTAATTTTAGCTCTAACACTGATGATCCACCTACAAATGTGAACTGACGTTCAAAAATAAAACATTTGAAAACGGACCATTTTCCACATTTCTGAAGCATGACGTAATGGGGGGGTGTTATCTCTTTTGTCGAAAATCAGCCGTTTTTGCTCGAACATTAAATGCCTCCAAATGGTATTTAATTAACTTCCCGAGCCCTTGGAAGCATGAAAATCACTTTAAACATGCTAATTTTAGCTCTAACACTGATGATCCACCTACAAATGTGAACTGACGTTCAAAAATAAAACATTTGAAAACGGACCATTTTCCACATTTCTGAAGCATGACGTAATGGGGGGGTGTTATCTCTTTTGTCGAAAATCAGCCGTTTTTGCTCTAACATTAAATGCCTCCAAATGGTATTTAATTAACTTCCCGGGGTGAAGAAACCCTTTTTGAGAACTCAGAGTGAGTAAATTGGCCATTTTCATGCACTTTTAACCATTCCATAAATCTTGTGTTTTGGGCCCCTGGAAGCATGAAAATCACTTTAAACATGCTAATTTTAGCTCTAACACTGATGATCCACCTACAAATGTGAACTGACGTTCAAAAATAAAACATTTGAAAACGGACCATTTTCCACATTTCTGAAGCATGACGTAATGGGGGGGTGTTATCTCTTTTGTCGAAAATCAGCCGTTTTTGCTCGAACATTAAATGCCTCCAAATGGTATTTAATTAACTTCCCGAGCCCCTGGAAGCATGAAAATCACTTTAAACATGCTAATTTTAGCTCTAACACTGATGATCCACCTACAAATGTGAACTGACGTTCAAAAATAAAACATTTGAAAACGGACCATTTTCCACATTTCTGAAGCATGACGTAATGGGGGGGTGTTATCTCTTTTGTCGAAAATCAGCCGTTTTTGCTCTAACATTAAATGCCTCCAAATGGTATTTATTTCACTTCCCGAGCCCCTGGAAGCATGAAAATCACTTTAAACATGCTAATTTTAGCTCTAACACTGATGATCCACCTACAAATGTGAACTGACGTTCAAAAATAAAACATTTGAAAACGGACCATTTTCCACATTTCTAAAGCATGACGTAATGGGGGGGTGTTAGCTCTTTCGTCGAAAATCAGCCGTTTTTGCTCGAACATTAAAATCCTCCAAATGGTATTTAATTAACTTCCCGGGGTGAAGAAACCCTTTTTGAGAACTCAGAGTGAGTAAATTGGCCATTTTCATGCACTTTTAACCATTCCATAAATCTTGTGTTTTGGGCCCCTGGAAGCATGAAAATCACTTTAAACATGCTAATTTTAGCTCTAACACTGATGATCCACCTACAAATGTGAACTGACGTTCAAAAATAAAACATTTGAAAACGGACCATTTTCCACATTTCTGAAGCATGACGTAATGGGGGGGTGTTATCTCTTTTGTCGAAAATCAGCCGTTTTTGCTATAACATTAAATGCCTCCAAATGGTATTTAATTAACTTCCCGAGCCCCTGGAAGCATGAAAATCACTTTAAACATGCTAATTTTAGCTCTAACACTGATGATCCACCTACAAATGTGAACTGACGTTCAAAAATAAAACATTTGAAAACGGACCATTTTCCACATTTCTGAAGCATGACGTAATGGGGGGGTGTTATCTCTTTTGTCGAAAATCAGCCGTTTTTGCTCTAACATTAAATGCCTCCAAATGGTATTTAATTAACTTCCCGGGGTGAAGAAACCCTTTTTGAGAACTCAGAGTGAGTAAATTGGCCATTTTCATGCACTTTTAACCATTCCATAAATCTTGTGTTTTGGGCCCCTGGAAGCATGAAAATCACTTTAAACATGCTAATTTTAGCTCTAACACTGATGATCCACCTACAAATGTGAACTGACGTTCAAAAATAAAACATTTGAAAACGGACCATTTTCCACATTTCTGAAGCATGACGTAATGGGGGGGTGTTATCTCTTTTGTCGAAAATCAGCCGTTTTTGCTCGAACATTAAATGCCTCCAAATGGTATTTAATTAACTTCCTGAGCCCCTGGAAGCATGAAAATCACTTTAAACATGCTAATTTTAGCTCTAACACTGATGATCCACCTACAAATGTAAACTGACGTTCAAAAATAAAACATTTGAAAACGGACCATTTTCCACATTTCTGAAGCATGACGTAATGGGGGGGTGTTATCTCTTTTGTCGAAAATCAGCCGTTTTTGCTCTAACAGTAAATGCCTCCAAATGGTATTTATTTCACTTCCCGAGCCCCTGGAAGCATGAAAATCACTTTAAACATGCTAATTTTAGCTCTAACACTGATGATCCACCTACAAATGTGAACTGACGTTCAAAAATAAAACATTTGAAAACGGACCATTTTCCACATTTCTAAAGCATGACGTAATGGGGGGGTGTTAGCTCTTTCGTCGAAAATCAGCCGTTTTTGCTCGAACATTAAAATCCTCCAAATGGTATTTAATTAACTTCCCGGGGTGAAGAAACCCTTTTTGAGAACTCAGAGTGAGTAAATTGGCCATTTTCATGCACTTTTAACCATTCCATAAATCTTGTGTTTTGGGCCCCTGGAAGCATGAAAATCACTTTAAACATGCTAATTTTAGCTCTAACACTGATGATCCACCTACAAATGTGAACTGACGTTCAAAAATAAAACATTTGAAAACGGACCATTTTCCACATTTCTGAAGCATGACGTAATGGGGGGGTGTTATCTCTTTTGTCGAAAATCAGCCGTTTTTGCTCGAACATTAAATGCCTCCAAATGGTATTTATTTCACTTCCCGAGCCCCTGGAAGCATGAAAATCACTTTAAACATGCTAATTTTAGCTCTAACACTGATGATCCACCTACAAATGTGAACTGACGTTCAAAAATAAAACATTTGAAAACGGACCATTTTCCACATTTCTGAAGCATGACGTAATGGGGGGGTGTTATCTCTTTTGTCGAAAATCAGCCGTTTTTGCTCGAACATTAAATGCCTCCAAATGGTATTTATTTCACTTCCCGAGCCCCTGGAAGCATGAAAATCACTTTAAACATGCTAATTTTAGCTCTAACACTGATGATCCACCTACAAATGTGAACTGACGTTCAAAAATAAAACATTTGAAAACGGACCATTTTCCACATTTCTGAAGCATGACGTAATGGGGGGGTGTTATCTCTTTTGTCGAAAATCAGCCGTTTTTGCTATAACATTAAATGCCTCCAAATGGTATTTAATTAACTTCCCGAGCCCCTGGAAGCATGAAAATCACTTTAAACATGCTAATTTTAGCTCTAACACTGATGATCCACCTACAAATGTGAACTGACGTTCAAAAATAA
This sequence comes from Lissotriton vulgaris, assembly GCF_964263255.1. Classification (NCBI taxonomy): domain Eukaryota; kingdom Metazoa; phylum Chordata; class Amphibia; order Caudata; family Salamandridae; genus Lissotriton; species Lissotriton vulgaris. The sequence continues at coordinate 739,731 of NW_028243273.1, read as the reverse complement.
AACATTTGAAAACGGACCATTTTCCACATTTCTGAAGCATGACGTAATGGGGGGGTGTTATCTCTTTTGTCGAAAATCAGCCGTTTTTGCTCTAACATTAAATGCCTCCAAATGGTATTTAATTAACTTCCCGGGGTGAAGAAACCCTTTTTGAGAAGTCAGAGTGAGTAAATTGGCCATTTTCATGCACTTTTAACCATTCCATAAATCTTGTGTTTTGGGCCCCTGGAAGCATGAAAATCACTTTAAACATGCTAATTTTAGCTCTAACACTGATGATCCACCTACAAATGTGAACTGACGTTCAAAAATAAAACATTTGAAAACGGACCATTTTCCACATTGCTGAAGCATGACGTAATGGAGGGGTGTTATCTCTTTTGTCGAAAATCAGCCGTTTTTGCTCTAACATTAAATGCCTCCAAATGGTATTTAATTAACTTCCCTGGGTGAAGAAACCCTTTTTGAGAACTCAGAGTGAGTAAATTGGCCATTTTCATGCACTTTTAACCATTCCATAAATCTTGTGTTTTGGGCCCCTGGAAGCATGAAAATCACTTTAAACATGCTAATTTTAGCTCTAACACTGATGATCCACCTACAAATGTGAACTGACGTTCAAAAATAAAACATTTGAAAACGGACCATTTTCCACATTTCTGAAGCATGACGTAATGGGGGGGTGTTATCTCTTTTGTCGAAAATCAGCCGTTTTTGCTCGAACATTAAATGCCTCCAAATGGTATTTAATTAACTTCCCGAGCCCCTGGAAGCATGAAAATCACTTTAAACATGCTAATTTTAGCTCTAACACTGATGATCCACCTACAAATGTGAACTGACGTTCAAAAATAAAACATTTGAAAACGGACCATTTTCCACATTTCTGAAGCATGACGTAATGGGGGGGTGTTATCTCTTTTGTCGAAAATCAGCCGTTTTTGCTCTAACATTAAATGCCTCCAAATGGTATTTATTTAACTTCCCGAGCCCCTGGAAGCATGAAAATCACTTTAAACATGCTAATTTTAGCTCTAACACTGATGATCCACCTACAAATGTGAACTGACGTTCAAAAATAAAACATTTGAAAACGGACCATTTTCCACATTTCTAAAGCATGACGTAATGGGGGGGTGTTAGCTCTTTCGTCGAAAATCAGCCGTTTTTGCTCGAACATTAAAATCCTCCAAATGGTATTTAATTAACTTCCCGGGGTGAAGAAACCCTTTTTGAGAACTCAGAGTGAGTAAATTGGCCATTTTCATGCACTTTTAACCATTCCATAAATCTTGTGTTTTGGGCCCCTGGAAGCATGAAAATCACTTTAAACATGCTAATTTTAGCTCTAACACTGATGATCCACCTACAAATGTGAACTGACGTTCAAAAATAAAACATTTGAAAACGGACCATTTTCCACATTTCTGAAGCATGACGTAATGGGGGGGTGTTATCTCTTTTGTCGAAAATCAGCCGTTTTTGCTCGAACATTAAATGCCTCCAAATGGTATTTAATTAACTTCCCGAGCCCCTGGAAGCATGAAAATCACTTTAAACATGCTAATTTTAGCTCTAACACTGATGATCCACCTACAAATGTGAACTGACGTTCAAAAATAAAACATTTGAAAACGGACCATTTTCCACATTTCTGAAGCATGACGTAATGGGGGGGTGTTATCTCTTTTGTCGAAAATCAGCCGTTTTTGCTCTAACATTAAATGCCTCCAAATGGTATTTATTTCACTTCCCGAGCCCCTGGAAGCATGAAAATCACTTTAAACATGCTAATTTTAGCTCTAACACTGATGATCCACCTACAAATGTGAACTGACGTTCAAAAATAAAACATTTGAAAACGGACCATTTTCCACATTTCTAAAGCATGACGTAATGGGGGGGTGTTAGCTCTTTCGTCGAAAATCAGCCGTTTTTGCTCGAACATTAAAATCCTCCAAATGGTATTTAATTAACTTCCCGGGGTGAAGAAACCCTTTTTGAGAACTCAGAGTGAGTAAATTGGCCATTTTCATGCACTTTTAACCATTCCATAAATCTTGTGTTTTGGGCCCCTGGAAGCATGAAAATCACTTTAAACATGCTAATTTTAGCTCTAACACTGATGATCCACCTACAAATGTGAACTGACGTTCAAAAATAAAACATTTGAAAACGGACCATTTTCCACATTTCTGAAGCATGACGTAATGGGGGGGTGTTATCTCTTTTGTCGAAAATCAGCCGTTTTTGCTCGAACATTAAATGCCTCCAAATGGGATTTAATTAACTTCCCGAGCCCCTGGAAGCATGAAAATCACTTTAAACATGCTAATTTTAGCTCTAACACTGATGATCCACCTACAAATGTGAACTGACGTTCAAAAATAAAACATTTGAAAACGGACCATTTTCCACATTTCTGAAGCATGACGTAATGGGGGGGTGTTATCTCTTTTGTCGAAAATCAGCCGTTTTTGCTCGAACATTAAATGCCTCCAAATGGTATTTATTTCACTTCCCGAGCCCCTGGAAGCATGAAAATCACTTTAAACATGCTAATTTTAGCTCTAACACTGATGATCCACCTACAAATGTGAACTGACGTTCAAAAATAAAACATTTGAAAACGGACCATTTTCCACATTTCTGAAGCATGACGTAATGGGGGGGGGGTGTTATCTCTTTTGTCGAAAATCAGCCGTTTTTGCTCTAACATTAAATGCCTCCAAATGGTATTTAATTAACTTCCCGGGGTGAAGAAACCCTTTTTGAGAAGTCAGAGTGAGTAAATTGGCCATTTTCATGCACTTTTAACCATTCCATAAATCTTGTGTTTTGGGCCCCTGGAAGCATGAAAATCACTTTAAACATGCTAATTTTAGCTCTAACACTGATGATCCACCTACAAATGTGAACTGACGTTCAAAAATAAAACATTTGAAAACGGACCATTTTCCACATTGCTGAAGCATGACGTAATGGAGGGGTGTTATCTCTTTTGTCGAAAATCAGCCGTTTTTGCTCTAACATTAAATGCCTCCAAATGGTATTTAATTAACTTCCTGGGGTGAAGAAACCCTTTTTGAGAACTCAGAGTGAGTAAATTGGCCATTTTCATGCACTTTTAACCATTCCATAAATCTTGTGTTTTGGGCCCCTGGAAGCATGAAAATCACTTTAAACATGCTAATTTTATCTCTAACACTGATGATCCACCTACAAATGTGAACTGACGTTCAAAAATAAAACATTTGAAAACGGACCATTTTCCACATTTCTGAAGCATGACGTAATGGGGGGGTGTTATCTCTTTTGTCGAAAATCAGCCGTTTTTGCTCGAACATTAAATGCCTCCAAATGGGATTTAATTAACTTCCCGAGCCCCTGGAAGCATGAAAATCACTTTAAACATGCTAATTTTAGCTCTAACACTGATGATCCACCTACAAATGTGAACTGACGTTCAAAAATAAAACATTTGAAAACGGACCATTTTCCACATTTCTGAAGCATGACGTAATGGGGGGGGTGTTATCTCTTTTGTCGAAAATCAGCCGTTTTTGCTCGAACATTAAATGCCTCCAAATGGTATTTATTTCACTTCCCGAGCCCCTGGAAGCATGAAAATCACTTTAAACATGCTAATTTTAGCTCTAACACTGATGATCCACCTACAAATGTGAACTGACGTTCAAAAATAAAACATTTGAAAACGGACCATTTTCCACATTTCTGAAGCATGACGTAATGGGGGGGTGTTATCTCTTTTGTCGAAAATCAGCCGTTTTTGCTATAACATTAAATGCCTCCAAATGGTATTTAATTAACTTCCCGAGCCCCTGGAAGCATGAAAATCACTTTAAACATGCTAATTTTAGCTCTAACACTGATGATCCACCTACAAATGTGAACTGACGTTCAAAAATAAAACATTTGAAAACGGACCATTTTCCACATTTCTGAAGCATGACGTAATGGGGGGGTGTTATCTCTTTTGTCGAAAATCAGCCGTTTTTGCTCTAACATTAAATGCCTCCAAATGGTATTTAATTAACTTCCCGGGGTGAAGAAACCCTTTTTGAGAAGTCAGAGTGAGTAAATTGGCCATTTTCATGCACTTTTAACCATTCCATAAATCTTGTGTTTTGGGCCCCTGGAAGCATGAAAATCACTTTAAACATGCTAATTTTAGCTCTAACACTGATGATCCACCTACAAATGTGAACTGACGTTCAAAAATAAAACATTTGAAAACGGACCATTTTCCACATTGCTGAAGCATGACGTAATGGAGGGGTGTTATCTCTTTTGTCGAAAATCAGCCGTTTTTGCTCTAACATTAAATGCCTCCAAATGGTATTTAATTAACTTCCCGGGGTGAAGAAACCCTTTTTGAGAACTCAGAGTGAGTAAATTGGCCATTTTCATGCACTTTTAACCATTCCATAAATCTTGTGTTTTGGGCCCCTGGAAGCATGAAAATCACTTTAAACATGCTAATTTTAGCTCTAACACTGATGATCCACCTACAAATGTGAACTGACGTTCAAAAATAAAACATTTGAAAACGGACCATTTTCCACATTTCTGAAGCATGACGTAATGGGGGGGTGTTATCTCTTTTGTCGAAAATCAGCCGTTTTTGCTCGAACATTAAATGCCTCCAAATGGTATTTAATTAACTTCCCGAGCCCCTGGAAGCATGAAAATCACTTTAAACATGCTAATTTTAGCTCTAACACTGATGATCCACCTACAAATGTGAACTGACGTTCAAAAATAAAACATTTGAAAACGGACCATTTTCCACATTTCTGAAGCATGACGTAATGGGGGGGTGTTATCTCTTTTGTCGAAAATCAGCCGTTTTTGCTCGAACATTAAATGCCTCCAAATGGTATTTATTTCACTTCCCGAGCCCCTGGAAGCATGAAAATCACTTTAAACATGCTAATTTTAGCTCTAACACTGATGATCCACCTACAAATGTGAACTGACGTTCAAAAATAAAACATTTGAAAACGGACCATTTTCCACATTTCTGAAGCATGACGTAATGGGGGGGTGTTATCTCTTTTGTCGAAAATCAGCCGTTTTTGCTCTAACATTAAATGCCTCCAAATGGTATTTAATTAACTTCCCGGGGTGAAGAAACCCTTTTTGAGAAGTCAGAGTGAGTAAATTGGCCATTTTCATGCACTTTTAACCATTCCATAAATCTTGTGTTTTGGGCCCCTGGAAGCATGAAAATCACTTTAAACATGCTAATTTTAGCTCTAACACTGATGATCCACCTACAAATGTGAACTGACGTTCAAAAATAAAACATTTGAAAACGGACCATTTTCCACATTGCTGAAGCATGACGTAATGGAGGGGTGTTATCTCTTTTGTCGAAAATCAGCCGTTTTTGCTCTAACATTAAATGCCTCCAAATGGTATTTAATTAACTTCCCGGGGTGAAGAAACCCTTTTTGAGAACTCAGAGTGAGTAAATTGGCCATTTTCATGCACTTTTAACCATTCCATAAATCTTGTGTTTTGGGCCCCTGGAAGCATGAAAATCACTTTAAACATGCTAATTTTAGCTCTAACACTGATGATCCACCTACAAATGTGAACTGACGTTCAAAAATAAAACATTTGAAAACGGACCATTTTCCACATTTCTGAAGCATGACGTAATGGGGGGGTGTTATCTCTTTTGTCGAAAATCAGCCGTTTTTGCTCTAACATTAAATGCCTCCAAATGGTATTTAATTAACTTCCCGGGGTGAAGAAACCCTTTTTGAGAACTCAGAGTGAGTAAATTGGCCATTTTCATGCACTTTTAACCATTCCATAAATCTTGTGTTTTGGGCCCCTGGAAGCATGAAAATCACTTTAAACATGCTAATTTTAGCTCTAACACTGATGATCCACCTACAAATGTGAACTGACGTTCAAAAATAAAACATTTGAAAACGGACCATTTTCCACATTTCTGAAGCATGACGTAATGGGGGGGTGTTATCTCTTTTGTCGAAAATCAGCCGTTTTTGCTCGAACATTAAATGCCTCCAAATGGTATTTAATTAACTTCCCGAGCCCCTGGAAGCATGAAAATCACTTTAAACATGCTAATTTTAGCTCTAACACTGATGATCCACCTACAAATGTGAACTGACGTTCAAAAATAAAACATTTGAAAACGGACCATTTTCCACATTTCTGAAGCATGACGTAATGGGGGGGTGTTATCTCTTTTGTCGAAAATCAGCCGTTTTTGCTCTAACATTAAATGCCTCCAAATGGTATTTATTTCACTTCCCGAGCCCCTGGAAGCATGAAAATCACTTTAAACATGCTAATTTTAGCTCTAACACTGATGATCCACCTACAAATGTGAACTGACGTTCAAAAATAAAACATTTGAAAACGGACCATTTTCCACATTTCTAAAGCATGACGTAATGGGGGGGTGTTAGCTCTTTCGTCGAAAATCAGCCGTTTTTGCTCGAACATTAAAATCCTCCAAATGGTATTTAATTAACTTCCCGGGGTGAAGAAACCCTTTTTGAGAACTCAGAGTGAGTAAATTGGCCATTTTCATGCACTTTTAACCATTCCATAAATCTTGTGTTTTGGGCCCCTGGAAGCATGAAAATCACTTTAAACATGCTAATTTTAGCTCTAACACTGATGATCCACCTACAAATGTGAACTGACGTTCAAAAATAAAACATTTGAAAACGGACCATTTTCCACATTTCTGAAGCATGACGTAATGGGGGGGTGTTATCTCTTTTGTCGAAAATCAGCCGTTTTTGCTATAACATTAAATGCCTCCAAATGGTATTTAATTAACTTCCCGAGCCCCTGGAAGCATGAAAATCACTTTAAACATGCTAATTTTAGCTCTAACACTGATGATCCACCTACAAATGTGAACTGACGTTCAAAAATAAAACATTTGAAAACGGACCATTTTCCACATTTCTGAAGCATGACGTAATGGGGGGGTGTTATCTCTTTTGTCGAAAATCAGCCGTTTTTGCTCTAACATTAAATGCCTCCAAATGGTATTTAATTAACTTCCCGGGGTGAAGAAACCCTTTTTGAGAACTCAGAGTGAGTAAATTGGCCATTTTCATGCACTTTTAACCATTCCATAAATCTTGTGTTTTGGGCCCCTGGAAGCATGAAAATCACTTTAAACATGCTAATTTTAGCTCTAACACTGATGATCCACCTACAAATGTGAACTGACGTTCAAAAATAAAACATTTGAAAACGGACCATTTTCCACATTTCTGAAGCATGACGTAATGGGGGGGTGTTATCTCTTTTGTCGAAAATCAGCCGTTTTTGCTCGAACATTAAATGCCTCCAAATGGTATTTAATTAACTTCCTGAGCCCCTGGAAGCATGAAAATCACTTTAAACATGCTAATTTTAGCTCTAACACTGATGATCCACCTACAAATGTAAACTGACGTTCAAAAATAAAACATTTGAAAACGGACCATTTTCCACATTTCTGAAGCATGACGTAATGGGGGGGTGTTATCTCTTTTGTCGAAAATCAGCCGTTTTTGCTCTAACAGTAAATGCCTCCAAATGGTATTTATTTCACTTCCCGAGCCCCTGGAAGCATGAAAATCACTTTAAACATGCTAATTTTAGCTCTAACACTGATGATCCACCTACAAATGTGAACTGACGTTCAAAAATAAAACATTTGAAAACGGACCATTTTCCACATTTCTAAAGCATGACGTAATGGGGGGGTGTTAGCTCTTTCGTCGAAAATCAGCCGTTTTTGCTCGAACATTAAAATCCTCCAAATGGTATTTAATTAACTTCCCGGGGTGAAGAAACCCTTTTTGAGAACTCAGAGTGAGTAAATTGGCCATTTTCATGCACTTTTAACCATTCCATAAATCTTGTGTTTTGGGCCCCTGGAAGCATGAAAATCACTTTAAACATGCTAATTTTAGCTCTAACACTGATGATCCACCTACAAATGTGAACTGACGTTCAAAAATAAAACATTTGAAAACGGACCATTTTCCACATTTCTGAAGCATGACGTAATGGGGGGGTGTTATCTCTTTTGTCGAAAATCAGCCGTTTTTGCTCGAACATTAAATGCCTCCAAATGGTATTTATTTCACTTCCCGAGCCCCTGGAAGCATGAAAATCACTTTAAACATGCTAATTTTAGCTCTAACACTGATGATCCACCTACAAATGTGAACTGACGTTCAAAAATAAAACATTTGAAAACGGACCATTTTCCACATTTCTGAAGCATGACGTAATGGGGGGGTGTTATCTCTTTTGTCGAAAATCAGCCGTTTTTGCTCGAACATTAAATGCCTCCAAATGGTATTTATTTCACTTCCCGAGCCCCTGGAAGCATGAAAATCACTTTAAACATGCTAATTTTAGCTCTAACACTGATGATCCACCTACAAATGTGAACTGACGTTCAAAAATAAAACATTTGAAAACGGACCATTTTCCACATTTCTGAAGCATGACGTAATGGGGGGGTGTTATCTCTTTTGTCGAAAATCAGCCGTTTTTGCTATAACATTAAATGCCTCCAAATGGTATTTAATTAACTTCCCGAGCCCCTGGAAGCATGAAAATCACTTTAAACATGCTAATTTTAGCTCTAACACTGATGATCCACCTACAAATGTGAACTGACGTTCAAAAATAAAACATTTGAAAACGGACCATTTTCCACATTTCTGAAGCATGACGTAATGGGGGGGTGTTATCTCTTTTGTCGAAAATCAGCCGTTTTTGCTCTAACATTAAATGCCTCCAAATGGTATTTAATTAACTTCCCGGGGTGAAGAAACCCTTTTTGAGAAGTCAGAGTGAGTAAATTGGCCATTTTCATGCACTTTTAACCATTCCATAAATCTTGTGTTTTGGGCCCCTGGAAGCATGAAAATCACTTTAAACATGCTAATTTTAGCTCTAACACTGATGATCCACCTACAAATGTGAACTGACGTTCAAAAATAAAACATTTGAAAACGGACCATTTTCCACATTGCTGAAGCATGACGTAATGGAGGGGTGTTATCTCTTTTGTCGAAAATCAGCCGTTTTTGCTCTAACATTAAATGCCTCCAAATGGTATTTAATTAACTTCCCTGGGTGAAGAAACCCTTTTTGAGAACTCAGAGTGAGTAAATTGGCCATTTTCATGCACTTTTAACCATTCCATAAATCTTGTGTTTTGGGCCCCTGGAAGCATGAAAATCACTTTAAACATGCTAATTTTAGCTCTAACACTGATGATCCACCTACAAATGTGAACTGACGTTCAAAAATAAAACATTTGAAAACGGACCATTTTCCACATTTCTGAAGCATGACGTAATGGGGGGGTGTTATCTCTTTTGTCGAAAATCAGCCGTTTTTGCTCGAACATTAAATGCCTCCAAATGGTATTTAATTAACTTCCCGAGCCCCTGGAAGCATGAAAATCACTTTAAACATGCTAATTTTAGCTCTAACACTGATGATCCACCTACAAATGTGAACTGACGTTCAAAAATAAAACATTTGAAAACGGACCATTTTCCACATTTCTGAAGCATGACGTAATGGGGGGGTGTTATCTCTTTTGTCGAAAATCAGCCGTTTTTGCTCTAACATTAAATGCCTCCAAATGGTATTTATTTAACTTCCCGAGCCCCTGGAAGCATGAAAATCACTTTAAACATGCTAATTTTAGCTCTAACACTGATGATCCACCTACAAATGTGAACTGACGTTCAAAAATAAAACATTTGAAAACGGACCATTTTCCACATTTCTAAAGCATGACGTAATGGGGGGGTGTTAGCTCTTTCGTCGAAAATCAGCCGTTTTTGCTCGAACATTAAAATCCTCCAAATGGTATTTAATTAACTTCCCGGGGTGAAGAAACCCTTTTTGAGAACTCAGAGTGAGTAAATTGGCCATTTTCATGCACTTTTAACCATTCCATAAATCTTGTGTTTTGGGCCCCTGGAAGCATGAAAATCACTTTAAACATGCTAATTTTAGCTCTAACACTGATGATCCACCTACAAATGTGAACTGACGTTCAAAAATAAAACATTTGAAAACGGACCATTTTCCACATTTCTGAAGCATGACGTAATGGGGGGGTGTTATCTCTTTTGTCGAAAATCAGCCGTTTTTGCTCGAACATTAAATGCCTCCAAATGGTATTTAATTAACTTCCCGAGCCCCTGGAAGCATGAAAATCACTTTAAACATGCTAATTTTAGCTCTAACACTGATGATCCACCTACAAATGTGAACTGACGTTCAAAAATAAAACATTTGAAAACGGACCATTTTCCACATTTCTGAAGCATGACGTAATGGGGGGGTGTTATCTCTTTTGTCGAAAATCAGCCGTTTTTGCTCTAACATTAAATGCCTCCAAATGGTATTTATTTCACTTCCCGAGCCCCTGGAAGCATGAAAATCACTTTAAACATGCTAATTTTAGCTCTAACACTGATGATCCACCTACAAATGTGAACTGACGTTCAAAAATAAAACATTTGAAAACGGACCATTTTCCACATTTCTAAAGCATGACGTAATGGGGGGGTGTTAGCTCTTTCGTCGAAAATCAGCCGTTTTTGCTCGAACATTAAAATCCTCCAAATGGTATTTAATTAACTTCCCGGGGTGAAGAAACCCTTTTTGAGAACTCAGAGTGAGTAAATTGGCCATTTTCATGCACTTTTAACCATTCCATAAATCTTGTGTTTTGGGCCCCTGGAAGCATGAAAATCACTTTAAACATGCTAATTTTAGCTCTAACACTGATGATCCACCTACAAATGTGAACTGACGTTCAAAAATAAAACATTTGAAAACGGACCATTTTCCACATTTCTGAAGCATGACGTAATGGGGGGGTGTTATCTCTTTTGTCGAAAATCAGCCGTTTTTGCTCGAACATTAAATGCCTCCAAATGGGATTTAATTAACTTCCCGAGCCCCTGGAAGCATGAAAATCACTTTAAACATGCTAATTTTAGCTCTAACACTGATGATCCACCTACAAATGTGAACTGACGTTCAAAAATAAAACATTTGAAAACGGACCATTTTCCACATTTCTGAAGCATGACGTAATGGGGGGGTGTTATCTCTTTTGTCGAAAATCAGCCGTTTTTGCTCGAACATTAAATGCCTCCAAATGGTATTTATTTCACTTCCCGAGCCCCTGGAAGCATGAAAATCACTTTAAACATGCTAATTTTAGCTCTAACACTGATGATCCACCTACAAATGTGAACTGACGTTCAAAAATAAAACATTTGAAAACGGACCATTTTCCACATTTCTGAAGCATGACGTAATGGGGGGGGGGTGTTATCTCTTTTGTCGAAAATCAGCCGTTTTTGCTCTAACATTAAATGCCTCCAAATGGTATTTAATTAACTTCCCGGGGTGAAGAAACCCTTTTTGAGAAGTCAGAGTGAGTAAATTGGCCATTTTCATGCACTTTTAACCATTCCATAAATCTTGTGTTTTGGGCCCCTGGAAGCATGAAAATCACTTTAAACATGCTAATTTTAGCTCTAACACTGATGATCCACCTACAAATGTGAACTGACGTTCAAAAATAAAACATTTGAAAACGGACCATTTTCCACATTGCTGAAGCATGACGTAATGGAGGGGTGTTATCTCTTTTGTCGAAAATCAGCCGTTTTTGCTCTAACATTAAATGCCTCCAAATGGTATTTAATTAACTTCCTGGGGTGAAGAAACCCTTTTTGAGAACTCAGAGTGAGTAAATTGGCCATTTTCATGCACTTTTAACCATTCCATAAATCTTGTGTTTTGGGCCCCTGGAAGCATGAAAATCACTTTAAACATGCTAATTTTATCTCTAACACTGATGATCCACCTACAAATGTGAACTGACGTTCAAAAATAAAACATTTGAAAACGGACCATTTTCCACATTTCTGAAGCATGACGTAATGGGGGGGTGTTATCTCTTTTGTCGAAAATCAGCCGTTTTTGCTCGAACATTAAATGCCTCCAAATGGGATTTAATTAACTTCCCGAGCCCCTGGAAGCATGAAAATCACTTTAAACATGCTAATTTTAGCTCTAACACTGATGATCCACCTACAAATGTGAACTGACGTTCAAAAATAAAACATTTGAAAACGGACCATTTTCCACATTTCTGAAGCATGACGTAATGGGGGGGGTGTTATCTCTTTTGTCGAAAATCAGCCGTTTTTGCTCGAACATTAAATGCCTCCAAATGGTATTTATTTCACTTCCCGAGCCCCTGGAAGCATGAAAATCACTTTAAACATGCTAATTTTAGCTCTAACACTGATGATCCACCTACAAATGTGAACTGACGTTCAAAAATAAAACATTTGAAAACGGACCATTTTCCACATTTCTGAAGCATGACGTAATGGGGGGGTGTTATCTCTTTTGTCGAAAATCAGCCGTTTTTGCTATAACATTAAATGCCTCCAAATGGTATTTAATTAACTTCCCGAGCCCCTGGAAGCATGAAAATCACTTTAAACATGCTAATTTTAGCTCTAACACTGATGATCCACCTACAAATGTGAACTGACGTTCAAAAATAAAACATTTGAAAACGGACCATTTTCCACATTTCTGAAGCATGACGTAATGGGGGGGTGTTATCTCTTTTGTCGAAAATCAGCCGTTTTTGCTCTAACATTAAATGCCTCCAAATGGTATTTAATTAACTTCCCGGGGTGAAGAAACCCTTTTTGAGAAGTCAGAGTGAGTAAATTGGCCATTTTCATGCACTTTTAACCATTCCATAAATCTTGTGTTTTGGGCCCCTGGAAGCATGAAAATCACTTTAAACATGCTAATTTTAGCTCTAACACTGATGATCCACCTACAAATGTGAACTGACGTTCAAAAATAAAACATTTGAAAACGGACCATTTTCCACATTGCTGAAGCATGACGTAATGGAGGGGTGTTATCTCTTTTGTCGAAAATCAGCCGTTTTTGCTCTAACATTAAATGCCTCCAAATGGTATTTAATTAACTTCCCGGGGTGAAGAAACCCTTTTTGAGAACTCAGAGTGAGTAAATTGGCCATTTTCATGCACTTTTAACCATTCCATAAATCTTGTGTTTTGGGCCCCTGGAAGCATGAAAATCACTTTAAACATGCTAATTTTAGCTCTAACACTGATGATCCACCTACAAATGTGAACTGACGTTCAAAAATAAAACATTTGAAAACGGACCATTTTCCACATTTCTGAAGCATGACGTAATGGGGGGGTGTTATCTCTTTTGTCGAAAATCAGCCGTTTTTGCTCGAACATTAAATGCCTCCAAATGGTATTTAATTAACTTCCCGAGCCCCTGGAAGCATGAAAATCACTTTAAACATGCTAATTTTAGCTCTAACACTGATGATCCACCTACAAATGTGAACTGACGTTCAAAAATAAAACATTTGAAAACGGACCATTTTCCACATTTCTGAAGCATGACGTAATGGGGGGGTGTTATCTCTTTTGTCGAAAATCAGCCGTTTTTGCTCGAACATTAAATGCCTCCAAATGGTATTTATTTCACTTCCCGAGCCCCTGGAAGCATGAAAATCACTTTAAACATGCTAATTTTAGCTCTAACACTGATGATCCACCTACAAATGTGAACTGACGTTCAAAAATAAAACATTTGAAAACGGACCATTTTCCACATTTCTGAAGCATGACGTAATGGGGGGGTGTTATCTCTTTTGTCGAAAATCAGCCGTTTTTGCTCTAACATTAAATGCCTCCAAATGGTATTTAATTAACTTCCCGGGGTGAAGAAACCCTTTTTGAGAACTCAGAGTGAGTAAATTGGCCATTTTCATGCACTTTTAACCATTCCATAAATCTTGTGTTTTGGGCCCCTGGAAGCATGAAAATCACTTTAAACATGCTAATTTTAGCTCTAACACTGATGATCCACCTACAAATGTGAACTGACGTTCAAAAATAAAACATTTGAAAACGGACCATTTTCCACATTTCTGAAGCATGACGTAATGGGGGGGTGTTATCTCTTTTGTCGAAAATCAGCCGTTTTTGCTCTAACATTAAATGCCTCCAAATGGTATTTAATTAACTTCCCGGGGTGAAGAAACCCTTTTTGAGAACTCAGAGTGAGTAAATTGGCCATTTTCATGCACTTTTAACCATTCCATAAATCTTGTGTTTTGGGCCCCTGGAAGCATGAAAATCACTTTAAACATGCTAATTTTAGCTCTAACACTGATGATCCACCTACAAATGTGAACTGACGTTCAAAAATAAAACATTTGAAAACGGACCATTTTCCACATTTCTGAAGCATGACGTAATGGGGGGGTGTTATCTCTTTTGTCGAAAATCAGCCGTTTTTGCTCGAACATTAAATGCCTCCAAATGGTATTTAATTAACTTCCCGAGCCCCTGGAAGCATGAAAATCACTTTAAACATGCTAATTTTAGCTCTAACACTGATGATCCACCTACAAATGTAAACTGACGTTCAAAAATAAAACATTTGAAAACGGACCATTTTCCACATTTCTGAAGCATGACGTAATGGGGGGGTGTTATCTCTTTTGTCGAAAATCAGCCGTTTTTGCTCTAACATTAAATGCCTCCAAATGGTATTTATTTCACTTCCCGAGCCCCTGGAAGCATGAAAATCACTTTAAACATGCTAATTTTAGCTCTAACACTGATGATCCACCTACAAATGTGAACTGACGTTCAAAAATAAAACATTTGGAAACGGACCATTTTCCACATTTCTAAAGCATGACGTAATGGGGGGGTGTTAGCTCTTTCGTCGAAAATCAGCCGTTTTTGCTCGAACATTAAAATCCTCCAAATGGTATTTAATTAACTTCCCGGGGTGAAGAAACCCTTTTTGAGAACTCAGAGTGAGTAAATTGGCCATTTTCATGCACTTTTAACCATTCCATAAATCTTGTGTTTTGGGCCCCTGGAAGCATGAAAATCACTTTAAACATGCTAATTTTAGCTCTAACACTGATGATCCACCTACAAATGTGAACTGACGTTCAAAAATAAAACATTTGAAAACGGACCATTTTCCACATTTCTGAAGCATGACGTAATGGGGGGGTGTTATCTCTTTTGTCGAAAATCAGCCGTTTTTGCTCGAACATTAAATGCCTCCAAATGGTATTTATTTCACTTCCCGGGCCCCTGGAAGCATGAAAATCACTTTAAACATGCTAATTTTAGCTCTAACACTGATGATCCACCTACAAATGTGAACTGACGTTCAAAAATAAAACATTTGAAAACGGACCATTTTCCACATTTCTGAAGCATGACGTAATGGGGGGGGTGTTATCTCTTTTGTCGAAAATCAGCCGTTTTTGCTCGAACATTAAATGCCTCCAAATGGTATTTATTTCACTTCCCGAGCCCCTGGAAGCATGAAAATCACTTTAAACATGCTAATTTTAGCTCTAACACTGATGATCCACCTACAAATGTGAACTGACGTTCAAAAATAAAACATTTGAAAACAGACCATTTTCCACATTTCTGAAGCATGACGTAATGGGGGGGTGTTATCTCTTTTGTCGAAAATCAGCCGTTTTTGCTATAACATTAAATGCCTCCAAATGGTATTTAATTAACTTCCCGAGCCCCTGGAAGCATGAAAATCACTTTCAACATGCTAATTTTAGCTCTAACACTGATGATCCACCTACAAATGTGAACTGACGTTCAAAAATAAAACATTTGAAAACGGACCATTTTCCACATTTCTGAAGCATGACGTAATGGGGGGGTGTTATCTCTTTTGTCGAAAATCAGCCGTTTTTGCTCTAACATTAAATGCCTCCAAATGGTATTTAATTAACTTCCCGGGGTGAAGAAACCCTTTTTGAGAAGTCAGAGTGAGTAAATTGGCCATTTTCATGCACTTTTAACCATTCCATAAATCTTGTGTTTTGGGCCCCTGGAAGCATGAAAATCACTTTAAACATGCTAATTTTAGCTCTAACACTGATGATCCACCTACAAATGTGAACTGACGTTCAAAAATAAAACATTTGAAAACGGACCATTTTCCACATTGCTGAAGCATGACGTAATGGAGGGGTGTTATCTCTTTTGTCGAAAATCAGCCGTTTTTGCTCTAACATTAAATGCCTCCAAATGGTATTTAATTAACTTCCCGGGGTGAAGAAACCCTTTTTGAGAACTCAGAGTGAGTAAATTGGCCATTTTCATGCACTTTTAACCATTCCATAAATCTTGTGTTTTGGGCCCCTGGAAGCATGAAAATCACTTTAAACATGCTAATTTTAGCTCTAACACTGATGATCCACCTACAAATGTGAACTGACGTTCAAAAATAAAACATTTGAAAACGGACCATTTTCCACATTTCTGAAGCATGACGTAATGGGGGGGTGTTATCTCTTTTGTCGAAAATCAGCCGTTTTTGCTCGAACATTAAATGCCTCCAAATGGTATTTAATTAACTTCCCGAGCCCCTGGAAGCATGAAAATCACTTTAAACATGCTAATTTTAGCTCTAACACTGATGATCCACCTACAAATGTGAACTGACGTTCAAAAATAAAACATTTGAAAACGGACCATTTTCCACATTTCTGAAGCATGACGTAATGGGGGGGTGTTATCTCTTTTGTCGAAAATCAGCCGTTTTTGCTCGAACATTAAATGCCTCCAAATGGTATTTATTTCACTTCCCGAGCCCCTGGAAGCATGAAAATCACTTTAAACATGCTAATTTTAGCTCTAACACTGATGATCCACCTACAAATGTGAACTGACGTTCAAAAATAAAACATTTGAAAACGGACCATTTTCCACATTTCTGAAGCATGACGTAATGGGGGGGTGTTATCTCTTTTGTCGAAAATCAGCCGTTTTTGCTCTAACATTAAATGCCTCCAAATGGTATTTAATTAACTTCCCGGGGTGAAGAAACCCTTTTTGAGAACTCAGAGTGAGTAAATTGGCCATTTTCATGCACTTTTAACCATTCCATAAATCTTGTGTTTTGGGCCCCTGGAAGCATGAAAATCACTTTAAACATGCTAATTTTAGCTCTAACACTGATGATCCACCTACAAATGTGAACTGACGTTCAAAAATAAAACATTTGAAAACGGACCATTTTCCACATTTCTGAAGCATGACGTAATGGGGGGGTGTTATCTCTTTTGTCGAAAATCAGCCGTTTTTGCTCTAACATTAAATGCCTCCAAATGGTATTTAATTAACTTCCCGGGGTGAAGAAACCCTTTTTGAGAACTCAGAGTGAGTAAATTGGCCATTTTCATGCACTTTTAACCATTCCATAAATCTTGTGTTTTGGGCCCCTGGAAGCAAGAAAATCACTTTAAACATGCTAATTTTTGCTCTAACACTGATGATCCACCTACAAATGTGAACTGACGTTCAAAAATAAAACATTTGAAAACGGACCATTTTCCACATTTCTGAAGCATGACGTAATGGGGGGGTGTTATCTCTTTTGTCGAAAATCAGCCGTTTTTGCTCGAACATTAAATGCCTCCAAATGGTATTTAATTAACTTCCCGGGGTGAAGAAACCCTTTTTGAGAACTCAGAGACGAGTAAATTGGCCATTTTCATGCACTTTTAACCATTCCATAAATCTTGTGTTTTGGGCCCCTGGAAGCATGAAAATCACTTTAAACATGCTAATTTTAGCTCTAACACTGATGATCCACCTACAAATGTGAACTGACGTTCAAAAATAAAACATTTGAAAACGGACCATTTTCCACATTTCTGAAGCATGACGTAATGGGGGGGTGTTATCTCTTTTGTCGAAAATCAGCCGTTTTTGCTCGAACATTAAATGCCTTCAAATGGTATTTAATTAACTTCCCGGGGTGAAGAAACCCTTTTTGAGAACTCAGAGTGAGTAAATTGGCCATTTTCATGCACTTTTAACCATTCCATAAATCTTGTGTTTTGGGCCCCTGGAAGCATGAAAATCACTTTAAACATGCTAATTTTAGCTCTAACACTGATGATCCACCTACAAATGTGAACTGACGTTCAAAAATAAAACATTTGAAAACGGACCATTTTCCACATTTCTGAAGCATGACGTAATGGGGGGGTGTTATCTCTTTTGTCGAAAATCAGCCGTTTTTGCTCGAACATTAAATGCCTCCAAATGGTATTTAATTAACTTCCCGAGCCCCTGGAAGCATGAAAATCACTTTAAACATGCTAATTTTAGCTCTAACACTGATGATCCACCTACAAATGTGAACTGACGTTCAAAAATAAAACATTTGAAAACGGACCATTTTCCACATTTCTGAAGCATGACGTAATGGGGGGGTGTTATCTCTTTTGTCGAAAATCAGCCGTTTTTGCTCGAACTTTAAATGCCTCCAAATGGTATTTATTTCACTTCCCGAGCCCCTGGAAGCATGAAAATCACTTTAAACATGCTAATTTTAGCTCTAACACTGATGATCCACCTACAAATGTGAACTGACGTTCAAAAATAAAACATTTGAAAACGGACCATTTTCCACATTTCTGAAGCATGACGTAATGGGGGGGGGGGTGTTATCTCTTTTGTCGAAAATCAGCCGTTTTTGCTCTAACATTAAATGCCTCCAAATGGTATTTAATTAACTTCCCGGGGTGAAGAAACCCTTTTTGAGAAGTCAGAGTGAGTAAATTGGCCATTTTCATGCACTTTTAACCATTCCATAAATCTTGTGTTTTGGGCCCCTGGAAGCATGAAAATCACTTTAAACATGCTAATTTTAGCTCTAACACTGATGATCCACCTACAAATGTGAACTGACGTTCAAAAATAAAACATTTGAAAACGGACCATTTTCCACATTGCTGAAGCATGACGTAATGGAGGGGTGTTATCTCTTTTGTCGAAAATCAGCCGTTTTTGCTCTAACATTAAATGCCTCCAAATGGTATTTAATTAACTTCCCGGGGTGAAGAAACCCTTTTTGAGAACTCAGAGTGAGTAAATTGGCCATTTTCATGCACTTTTAACCATTCCATAAATCTTGTGTTTTGGGCCCCTGGAAGCATGAAAATCACTTTAAACATGCTAATTTTAGCTCTAACACTGATGATCCACCTACAAATGTGAACTGACGTTCAAAAATAAAACATTTGAAAACGGACCTTTTTCCACATTTCTGAAGCATGACGTAATGGGGGGGTGTTATCTCTTTTGTCGAAAATCAGCCGTTTTTGCTCGAACATTAAATGCCTCCAAATGGTATTTAATTAACTTCCCGAGCCCCTGGAAGCATGAAAATCACTTTAAACATGCTAATTTTAGCTCTAACACTGATGATCCACCTACAAATGTGAACTGACGTTCAAAAATAAAACATTTGAAAACGGACCATTTTCCACATTTCTGAAGCATGACGTAATGGGGGGGTGTTATCTCTTTTGTCGAAAATCAGCCGTTTTTGCTCGAACATTAAATGCCTCCAAATGGTATTTAATTAACTTCCCGGGGTGAAGAAACCCTTTTTGAGAACTCAGAGTGAGTAAATTGGACATTTTCATGCACTTTTAACCATTCCATAAATCTTGTGTTTTGGGCCCCTGGAAGCATGAAAATCACTTTAAACATGCTAATTTTAGCTCTAACACTGATGATCCACCTACAAATGTGAACTGACGTTCAAAAATAAAACATTTGAAAACGGACCATTTTCCACATTTCTGAAGCATGACGTAATGGGGGGGTGTTATCTCTTTTGTCGAAAATCAGCCGTTTTTGCTCGAACATTAAATGCCTCCAAATGGTATTTAATTAACTTCCCGGGGTGAAGAAACCCTTTTTGAGAACTCAGAGTGAGTAAATTGGCCATTTTCATGCACTTTTAACCATTCCATAAATCTTGTGTTTTGGGCCCCTGGAAGCATGAAAATCACTTTAAACATGCTAATTTTAGCTCTAACACTGATGATCCACCTACAAATGTGAACTGACGTTCAAAAATAAAACATTTGAAAACGGACCATTTTCCACATTTCTGAAGCATGACGTAATGGGGGGGTGTTATCTCTTTTGTCGAAAATCAGCCGTTTTTGCTCTAACATTAAATGCCTCCAAATGGTATTTAATTAACTTCCCGGGGTGAAGAAACCCTTTTTGAGAACTCAGAGTGAGTAAATTGGCCATTTTCATGCACTTTTAACCATTCCATAAATCTTGTGTTTTGGGCCCCTGGAAGCAAGAAAATCACTTTAAACATGCTAATTTTAGCTCTAACACTGATGAGCCACCTACAAATGTGAACTGACGTTCAAAAATAAAACATTTGAAAACGGACCATTTTCCACATTTCTGAAGCATGACGTAATGGGGGGGTGTTATCTCTTTTGTCGAAAATCAGCCGTTTTTGCTCGAACATTAAATGCCTCCAAATGGTATTTAATTAACTTCCCGGGGTGAAGAAACCCTTTTTGAGAACTCAGAGTGAGTAAATTGGCCATTTTCATGCACTTTTAACCATTCCATAAATCTTGTGTTTTGGGCCCCTGGAAGCATGAAAATCACTTTAAACATGCTAATTTTAGCTCTAACACTGATGATCCACCTACAAATGTGAACTGACGTTCAAAAATAAAACATTTGAAAACGGACCATTTTCCACATTTCTGAAGCATGACGTAATGGGGGGGTGTTATCTCTTTTGTCGAAAATCAGCCGTTTTTGCTCGAACATTAAATGCCTTCAAATGGTATTTAATTAACTTCCCGGGGTGAAGAAACCCTTTTTGAGAACTCAGAGTGAGTAAATTGGCCATTTTCATGCACTTTTAACCATTCCATAAATCTTGTGTTTTGGGCCCCTGGAAGCATGAAAATCACTTTAAACATGCTAATTTTAGCTCTAACACTGATGATCCACCTACAAATGTGAACTGACGTTCAAAAATAAAACATTTGAAAACTGACCATTTTCCACATTTCTGAAGCATGACGTAATGGGGGGGTGTTATCTCTTTTGTCGAAAATCAGCCGTTTTTGCTCGAACATTAAATGCCTCCAAATGGTATTTATTTCACTTCCCGAGCCCCTGGAAGCATGAAAATCACTTTAAACATGCTAATTTTAGCTCTAACACTGATGATCCACCTACAAATGTGAACTTACGTTCAAAAATAAAACATTTGAAAACGGACCATTTTCCACATTTCTGAAGCATGACGTAATGGGGGGGTGTTATCTCTTTTGTCGAAAATCAGCCGTTTTTGCTCGAACATTAAATGCCTCCAAATGGTATTTAATTAACTTCCCGAGCCCCTGGAAGCATGAAAATCACTTTAAACATGCTAATTTTAGCTCTAACACTGATGATCCACCTACAAATGTGAACTGACGTTCAAAAATAAAACATTTGAAAACGGACCATTTTCCACATTTCTGAAGCATGACGTAATGGGGGGGTGTTATCTCTTTTGTCGAAAATCAGCCGTTTTTGCTCGAACATTAAATGCCTCCAAATGGTATTTAATTAACTTCCCGGGGTGAAGAAACCCTTTTTGAGAACTAAGAGTGAGTAAATTGGCCATTTTCATGCACTTTTAACCATTCCATAAATCTTGTGTTTTGGGACCCTGGAAGCATGAAAATCACTTTAAACATGCTAATTTTAGCTCTAACACTGATGATCCACCTACAAATGTGAACTGACGTTCAAAAATAAAACATTTGAAAACGGACCATTTTCCACATTTCTGAAGCATGACGTAATGAGGGGGTGTTATCTCTTTTGTCGAAAATCAGCCATTTTTGCTCGAACATTAAATGCCTCCAAATGGTATTTAATTAACTTCCCGGGGTGAAGAAACCCTTTTTGAGAACTCAGAGTGAGTAAATTGGCCATTTTCATGCACTTTTAACCATTCCATTAATCTTGTGTTTTGGGCCCCTGGAAGCATGAAAATCACTTTAAACATGCTAATTTTAGCTCTAACACTGATGATCCACCTACAAATGTGAACTGACGTTCAAAAATAAAACATTTGAAAACGGACCATTTTCCACATTTCTGAAGCATGACGTAATGGGGGGGTGTTATCTCTTTTGTCGAATTCAGCCGTTTTTGCTCGAACATTAAATGCCTCCAAATGGTATTTAATTAACTTCCCGAGCCCCTGGAAGCATGAAAATCACTTTAAACATGCTAATTTTAGCTCTAACACTGATGATCCACCTACAAATGTGAACTGACGTTCAAAAATAAAACATTTGAAAACGGACCATTTTCCACATTTCTGAAGCATGACGTAATGGGGGGGTGTTATCTCTTTTGTCGAAAATCAGCCGTTTTTGCTCGAACATTAAATGCCTCCAAATGGTATTTAATTAACTTCCCGAGCCCCTGGAAGCATGAAAATCACTTTAAACATGCTAATTTTAGCTCTAACACTGATGATCCACCTACAAATGTAAACTGACGTTCAAAAATAAAACATTTGAAAACGGACCATTTTCCACATTTCTGAAGCATGACGTAATGGGGGGGTGTTATCTCTTTTGTCGAAAATCAGCCGTTTTTGCTCTAACATTAAATGCCTCCAAATGGTATTTATTTCACTTCCCGAGCCCCTGGAAGCATGAAAATCACTTTAAACATGCTAATTTTAGCTCTAACACTGATGATCCACCTACAAATGTGAACTGACGTTCAAAAATAAAACATTTGAAAACGGACCATTTTCCACATTTCTAAAGCATGACGTAATGGGGGGGTGTTAGCTCTTTCGTCGAAAATCAGCCGTTTTTGCTCGAACATTAAAATCCTCCAAATGGTATTTAATTAACTTCCCGGGGTGAAGAAACCCTTTTTGAGAACTCAGAGTGAGTAAATTGGCCATTTTCATGCACTTTTAACCATTCCATAAATCTTGTGTTTTGGGCCCCTGGAAGCATGAAAATCACTTTAAACATGCTAATTTTAGCTCTAACACTGATGATCCACCTACAAATGTGAACTGACGTTCAAAAATAAAACATTTGAAAACGGACCATTTTCCACATTTCTGAAGCATGACGTAATGGGGGGGTGTTATCTCTTTTGTCGAAAATCAGCCGTTTTTGCTCGAACATTAAATGCCTCCAAATGGTATTTAATTAACTTCCCGAGCCCCTGGAAGCATGAAAATCACTTTAAACATGCTAATTTTAGCTCTAACACTGATGATCCACCTACAAATGTGAACTGACGTTCAAAAATAAAACATTTGAAAACGGACCATTTTCCACATTTCTGAAGCATGACGTAATGGGGGGGTGTTATCTCTTTTGTCGAAAATCAGCCGTTTTTGCTCGAACTTTAAATGCCTCCAAATGGTATTTATTTCACTTCCCGAGCCCCTGGAAGCATGAAAATCACTTTAAACATGCTAATTTTAGCTCTAACACTGATGATCCACCTACAAATGTGAACTGACGTTCAAAAATAAAACATTTGAAAACGGACCATTTTCCACATTTCTGAAGCATGACGTAATGGGGGGGGGGTGTTATCTCTTTTGTCGAAAATCAGCCGTTTTTGCTCTAACATTAAATGCCTCCAAATGGTATTTAATTAACTTCCCGGGGTGAAGAAACCCTTTTTGAGAAGTCAGAGTGAGTAAATTGGCCATTTTTATGCACTTTTAACCATTCCATAAATCTTGTGTTTTGGGCCCCTGGAAGCATGAAAATCACTTTAAACATGCTAATTTTAGCTCTAACACTGATGATCCACCTACAAATGTGAACTGACGTTCAAAAATAAAACATTTGAAAACGGACCATTTTCCACATTGCTGAAGCATGACGTAATGGAGGGGTGTTATCTCTTTTGTCGAAAATCAGCCGTTTTTGCTCTAACATTAAATGCCTCCAAATGGTATTTAATTAACTTCCCGGGGTGAAGAAACCCTTTTTGAGAACTCAGAGTGAGTAAATTGGCCATTTTCATGCACTTTTAACCATTCCATAAATCTTGTGTTTTGGGCCCCTGGAAGCATGAAAATCACTTTAAACATGCTAATTTTAGCTCTAACACTGATGATCCACCTACAAATGTGAACTGACGTTCAAAAATAAAACATTTGAAAACGGACCTTTTTCCACATTTCTGAAGCATGACGTAATGGGGGGGTGTTATCTCTTTTGTCGAAAATCAGCCGTTTTTGCTCGAACATTAAATGCCTCCAAATGGTATTTAATTAACTTCCCGAGCCCCTGGAAGCATGAAAATCACTTTAAACATGCTAATTTTAGCTCTAACACTGATGATCCACCTACAAATGTGAACTGACGTTCAAAAATAAAACATTTGAAAACGGACCATTTTCCACATTTCTGAAGCATGACGTAATGGGGGGGTGTTATCTCTTTTGTCGAAAATCAGCCGTTTTTGCTCGAACATTAAATGCCTCCAAATGGTATTTATTTCACTTCCCGAGCCCCTGGAAGCATGAAAATCACTTTAAACATGCTAATTTTAGCTCTAACACTGATGATCCACCTACAAATGTGAACTGACGTTCAAAAATAAAACATTTGAAAACGGACCATTTTCCACATTTCTGAAGCATGACGTAATGGGGGGGTGTTATCTCTTTTGTCGAAAATCAGCCGTTTTTGCTCTAACATTAAATGCCTCCAAATGGTATTTAATTAACTTCCCGGGGTGAAGAAACCCTTTTTGAGAACTCAGAGTGAGTAAATTGGCCATTTTCATGCACTTTTAACCATTCCATAAATCTTGTGTTTTGGGCCCCTGGAAGCATGAAAATCACTTTAAACATGCTAATTTTAGCTCTAACACTGATGATCCACCTACAAATGTGAACTGACGTTCAAAAATAAAACATTTGAAAACGGACCATTTTCCACATTTCTGAAGCATGACGTAATGGGGGGGTGTTATCTCTTTTGTCGAAAATCAGCCGTTTTTGCTCTAACATTAAATGCCTCCAAATGGTA
Organism: Lissotriton vulgaris; assembly: GCF_964263255.1. Lineage (NCBI taxonomy): Eukaryota > Metazoa > Chordata > Amphibia > Caudata > Salamandridae > Lissotriton > Lissotriton vulgaris. Next base: position 714,659 of record NW_028243273.1, on the reverse strand, counting down.
TTTAATTAACTTCCCGGGGTGAAGAAACCCTTTTTGAGAACTCAGAGTGAGTAAATTGGCCATTTTCATGCACTTTTAACCATTCCATAAATCTTGTGTTTTGGGCCCCTGGAAGCAAGAAAATCACTTTAAACATGCTAATTTTAGCTCTAACACTGATGATCCACCTACAAATGTGAACTGACGTTCAAAAATAAAACATTTGAAAACGGACCATTTTCCACATTTCTGAAGCATGACGTAATGGGGGGGTGTTATCTCTTTTGTCGAAAATCAGCCGTTTTTGCTCGAACATTAAATGCCTCCAAATGGTATTTAATTAACTTCCCGGGGTGAAGAAACCCTTTTTGAGAACTCAGAGTGAGTAAATTGGCCATTTTCATGCACTTTTAACCATTCCATAAATCTTGTGTTTTGGGCCCCTGGAAGCATGAAAATCACTTTAAACATGCTAATTTTAGCTCTAACACTGATGATCCACCTACAAATGTGAACTGACGTTCAAAAATAAAACATTTGAAAACGGACCATTTTCCACATTTCTGAAGCATGACGTAATGGGGGGGTGTTATCTCTTTTGTCGAAAATCAGCCGTTTTTGCTCGAACATTAAATGCCTCCAAATGGTATTTAATTAACTTCCCGGGGTGAAGAAACCCTTTTTGAGAACTCAGAGACGAGTAAATTGGCCATTTTCATGCACTTTTAACCATTCCATAAATCTTGTGTTTTGGGCCCCTGGAAGCATGAAAATCACTTTAAACATGCTAATTTTAGCTCTAACACTGATGATCCACCTACAAATGTGAACTGACGTTCAAAAATAAAACATTTGAAAACGGACCATTTTCCACATTTCTGAAGCATGACGTAATGGGGGGGTGTTATCTCTTTTGTCGAAAATCAGCCGTTTTTGCTCGAACATTAAATGCCTTCAAATGGTATTTAATTAACTTCCCGGGGTGAAGAAACCCTTTTTGAGAACTCAGAGTGAGTAAATTGGCCATTTTCATGCACTTTTAACCATTCCATAAATCTTGTGTTTTGGGCCCCTGGAAGCATGAAAATCACTTTAAACATGCTAATTTTAGCTCTAACACTGATGATCCACCTACAAATGTGAACTGACGTTCAAAAATAAAACATTTGAAAACGGACCATTTTCCACATTTCTGAAGCATGACGTAATGGGGGGGTGTTATCTCTTTTGTCGAAAATCAGCCGTTTTTGCTCGAACATTAAATGCCTCCAAATGGTATTTATTTCACTTCCCGAGCCCCTGGAAGCATGAAAATCACTTTAAACATGCTAATTTTAGCTCTAACACTGATGATCCACCTACAAATGTGAACTTACGTTCAAAAATAAAACATTTGAAAACGGACCATTTTCCACATTTCTGAAGCATGACGTAATGGGGGGGTGTTATCTCTTTTGTCGAAAATCAGCCGTTTTTGCTCGAACATTAAATGCCTCCAAATGGTATTTAATTAACTTCCGGAGCCCCTGGAAGCATGAAAATCACTTTAAACATGCTAATTTTAGCTCTAACACTGAGGATCCACCTACAAATGTGAACTGACGTTCAAAAATAAAACATTTGAAAACGGACCATTTTCCACATTTCTGAAGCATGACGTAATGAGGGGGTGTTATCTCTTTTGTCGAAAATCAGCCGTTTTTGCTCGAACATTAAATGCCTCCAAATGGTATTTAATTAACTTCCCGGGGTGAAGAAACCCTTTTTGAGAACTCAGAGTGAGTAAATTGGCCATTTTCATGCACTTTTAACCATTCCATAAATCTTGTGTTTTGGGCCCCTGGAAGCATGAAAATCACTTTAAACATGCTAATTTTAGCTCTAACACTGATGATCCACCTACAAATGTGAACTGACGTTCAAAAATAAAACATTTGAAAACGGACCATTTTCCACATTTCTGAAGCATGACGTAATGGGGGGGTGTTATCTCTTTTGTCGAATTCAGCCGTTTTTGCTCGAACATTAAATGCCTCCAAATGGTATTTAATTAACTTCCCGAGCCCCTGGAAGCATGAAAATCACTTTAAACATGCTAATATTAGCTCTAACACTGATGATCCACCTACAAATGTGAACTGACGTTCAAAAATAAAACATTTGAAAACGGACCATTTTCCACATTTCTGAAGCATGACGTAATGGGGGGGTGTTATCTCTTTTGTCGAAAATCAGCCGTTTTTGCTCTAACATTAAATCCCTCCAAATGGTATTTAATTAACTTCCCGGGGTGAAGAAACCCTTTTTGAGAACTCAGAGTGAGTAAATTGGCCATTTTCATGCACTTTTAACCATTCCATAAATCTTGTGTTTTGGGCCCCTGGAAGCATGAAAATCACTTTAAACATGCTAATTTTAGCTCTAACACTGATGATCCACCTACAAATTTGAACTGACGTTCAAAAATAAAACATTTGAAAACGGACCATTTTCCACATTTCTGAAGCATGACGTAATGGGGGGGTGTTATCTCTTTTGTCCAAAATCAGCCGTTTTTGCTCGAACATTAAATGCCTCCAAATGGTATTTAATTAACTTCCCGAGCCCCTGGAAGCATGAAAATCACTTTAAACATGCTAATTTTAGCTCTAACACTGATGATCCACCTACAAATGTGAACTGACGTTCAAAAATAAAACATTTGAAAACTGACCATTTTCCACATTTCTAAAGCATGACGTAATGGGGGGGTGTTAGCTCTTTCGTCGAAAATCAGCCGTTTTTGCTCGAACATTAAAATCCTCCAAATGGTATTTAATTAACTTCCCGGGGTGAAGAAACCCTTTTTGAGAACTCAGAGTGAGTAAATTGGCCATTTTCATGCACTTTTAACAATTCCATAAATCTTGTGTTTTGGGCCCCTGGAAGCATGAAAATCACTTTAAACATGCTAATTTTAGCTCTAACACTGATGATCCACCTACAAATGTGAACTGACGTTCAAAAATAAAACATTTGAAAACGGACCATTTTCCACATTTCTGAAGCATGACGTAATGGGGGGGTGTTTTCTCTTTTGTCGAAAATCAGCCGTTTTTGCTCGAACATTAAATGCCTCCAAATGGTATTTAATTAACTTCCCGAGCCCCTGGAAGCATGAAAATCACTTTAAACATGCTAATTTTAGCTCTAACACTGATGATCCAACTACAAATGTGAACTGACGTTCAAAAATAAAACATTTGAAAACGGACCATTTTCCACATTTCTGAAGCATGACGTAATGGGGGGGGTGTTATCTCTTTTGTCGAAAATCAGCCGTTTTTGCTCGAACATTAAATGCCTCCAAATGGTATTTATTTCACTTCCCGAGCCCCTGGAAGCATGAAAATCACTTTAAACATGCTAATTTTAGCTCTAACACTGATGATCCACCTACAAATGTGAACTGACGTTCAAAAATAAAACATTTGAAAACGGACCATTTTCCACATTTCTGAAGCATGACGTAATGGGGGGGGTGTTATCTCTTTTGTCGAAAATCAGCCGTTTTTGCTCTAACATTAAATGCCTCCAAATGGTATTTAATTAACTTCCCGGGGTGAAGAAACCCTTTTTGAGAACTCAGAGTGAGTAAATTGGCCATTTTCATGCACTTTTAACCATTCCATAAATCTTGTGTTTTGGGCCCCTGGAAGCATGAAAATCACTTTAAACATGCTAATTTTAGCTCTAACACTGATGATCCACCTACAAATGTGAACTGACGTTCAAAAATAAAACATTTGAAAACGGACCATTTTCCACATTGCTGAAGCATGACGTAATGGAGGGGTGTTATCTCTTTTGTCGAAAATCAGCCGTTTTTGCTCTAACATTAAATGCCTCCAAATGGTATTTAATTAACTTCCCGGGGTGAAGAAACCCTTTTTGAGAACTCAGAGTGAGTAAATTGGCCATTTTCATGCACTTTTAACCATTCCATAAATCTTGTGTTTTGGGCCCCTGGAAGCATGAAAATCACTTTAAACATGCTAATTTTAGCTCTAACACTGATGATCCACCTACAAATGTGAACTGACGTTCAAAAATAAAACATTTGAAAACGGACCATTTTCCACATTTCTGAAGCATGACGTAATGAGGGGGTGTTATCTCTTTTGTCGAAAATCAGCCGTTTTTGCTCGAACATTAAATGCCTCCAAATGGTATTTAATTAACTTCCCGGGGTGAAGAAACCCTTTTTGAGAACTCAGAGTGAGTAAATTGGCCATTTTCATGCACTTTTAACCATTCCATAAATCTTGTGTTTTGGGCCCCTGGAAGCATGAAAATCACTTTAAACATGCTAATTTTAGCTCTAACACTGATGATCCACCTACAAATGTGAACTGACGTTCAAAAATAAAACATTTGAAAACGGACCATTTTCCACATTTCTGAAGCATGACGTAATGGGGGGTGTTATCTCTTTTGTCGAATTCAGCCGTTTTTGCTCGAACATTAAATGCCTCCAAATGGTATTTAATTAACTTCCCGAGCCCCTGGAAGCATGAAAATCACTTTAAACATGCTAATATTAGCTCTAACACTGATGATCCACCTACAAATGTGAACTGACGTTCAAAAATAAAACATTTGAAAACGGACCATTTTCCACATTTCTGAAGCATGACGTAATGGGGGGGTGTTATCTCTTTTGTCGAAAATCAGCCGTTTTTGCTCTAACATTAAATCCCTCCAAATGGTATTTAATTAACTTCCCGGGGTGAAGAAACCCTTTTTGAGAACTCAGAGTGAGTAAATTGGCCATTTTCATGCACTTTTAACCATTCCATAAATCTTGTGTTTTGGGCCCCTGGAAGCATGAAAATCACTTTAAACATGCTAATTTTAGCTCTAACACTGATGATCCACCTACAAATTTGAACTGACGTTCAAAAATAAAACATTTGAAAACGGACCATTTTCCACATTTCTGAAGCATGACGTAATGGGGGGGTGTTATCTCTTTTGTCCAAAATCAGCCGTTTTTGCTCGAACATTAAATGCCTCCAAATGGTATTTAATTAACTTCCCGAGCCCCTGGAAGCATGAAAATCACTTTAAACATGCTAATTTTAGCTCTAACACTGATGATCCACCTACAAATGTGAACTGACGTTCAAAAATAAAACATTTGAAAACTGACCATTTTCCACATTTCTAAAGCATGACGTAATGGGGGGGTGTTAGCTCTTTCGTCGAAAATCAGCCGTTTTTGCTCGAACATTAAAATCCTCCAAATGGTATTTAATTAACTTCCCGGGGTGAAGAAACCCTTTTTGAGAACTCAGAGTGAGTAAATTGGCCATTTTCATGCACTTTTAACAATTCCATAAATCTTGTGTTTTGGGCCCCTGGAAGCATGAAAATCACTTTAAACATGCTAATTTTAGCTCTAACACTGATGATCCACCTACAAATGTGAACTGACGTTCAAAATAAAACATTTGAAAACGGACCATTTTCCACATTTCTGAAGCATGACGTAATGGGGGGTGTTTTCTCTTTTGTCGAAAATCAGCCGTTTTTGCTCGAACATTAAATGCCTCCAAATGGTATTTAATTAACTTCCCGAGCCCCTGGAAGCATGAAAATCACTTTAAACATGCTAATTTTAGCTCTAACACTGATGATCCAACTACAAATGTGAACTGACGTTCAAAAATAAAACATTTGAAAACGGACCATTTTCCACATTTCTGAAGCATGACGTAATGGGGGGGTGTTATCTCTTTTGTCGAAAATCAGCCGTTTTTGCTCGAACATTAAATGCCTCCAAATGGTATTTATTTCACTTCCCGAGCCCCTGGAAGCATGAAAATCACTTTAAACATGCTAATTTTAGCTCTAACACTGATGATCCACCTACAAATGTGAACTGACGTTCAAAAATAAAACATTTGAAAACGGACCATTTTCCACATTTCTGAAGCATGACGTAATGGGGGGGTGTTATCTCTTTTGTCGAAAATCAGCCGTTTTTGCTCTAACATTAAATGCCTCCAAATGGTATTTAATTAACTTCCCGGGGTGAAGAAACCCTTTTTGAGAACTCAGAGTGAGTAAATTGGCCATTTTCATGCACTTTTAACCATTCCATAAATCTTGTGTTTTGGGCCCCTGGAAGCATGAAAATCACTTTAAACATGCTAATTTTAGCTCTAACACTGATGATCCACCTACAAATGTGAACTGACGTTCAAAAATAAAACATTTGAAAACGGACCATTTTCCACATTGCTGAAGCATGACGTAATGGAGGGGTGTTATCTCTTTTGTCGAAAATCAGCCGTTTTTGCTCTAACATTAAATGCCTCCAAATGGTATTTAATTAACTTCCCGGGGTGAAGAAACCCTTTTTGAGAACTCAGAGTGAGTAAATTGGCCATTTTCATGCACTTTTAACCATTCCATAAATCTTGTGTTTTGGGCCCCTGGAAGCATGAAAATCACTTTAAACATGCTAATTTTAGCTCTAACACTGATGATCCACCTACAAATGTGAACTGACGTTCAAAAATAAAACATTTGAAAACGGACCATTTTCCACATTTCTGAAGCATGACGTAATGGGGGGGGGTGTTATCTCTTTTGTCGAAAATCAGCCGTTTTTGCTCGAACATTAAATGCCTCCAAATGGTATTTAATTAACTTCCCGAGCCCCTGGAAGCATGAAAATCACTTTAAACATGCTAATTTTAGCTCTAACACTGATGATCCACCTACAAATGTGAACTGACGTTCAAAAATAAAACATTTGAAAACGGACCATTTTCCACATTTCTGAAGCATGACGTAATGGGGGGGTGTTATCTCTTTTGTCGAAAATCAGCCGTTTTTGCTCTAACATTAAATGCCTCCAACTGGTATTTAATTAACTTCCCGGGGTGAAGAAACCCTTTTTGAGAACTCAGAGTGAGTAAATTGGCCATTTTCATGCACTTTTAACCATTCCATAAATCTTGTGTTTTGGGCCCCTGGAAGCATGAAAATCACTTTAAACATGCTAATTTTAGCTCTAACACTGATGATCCACCTACAAATGTGAACTGACGTTCAAAAATAAAACATTTGAAAACGGACCATTTTCCACATTTCTGAAGCATGACGTAATGGGGGGGTGTTATCTCTTTTGTCGAAAATCAGCCGTTTTTGCTCTAACATTAAATGCCTCCAAATGGTATTTAATTAACTTCCCGGGGTGAAGAAACCCTTTTTGAGAACTCAGAGTGAGTAAATTGGCCATTTTCATGCACTTTTAACCATTCCATAAATCTTGTGTTTTGGGCCCCTGGAAGCATGAAAATCACTTTAAACATGCTAATTTTAGCTCTAACACTGATGATCCACCTACAAATGTGAACTGACGTTCAAAAATAAAACATTTGAAAACGGACCATTTTCCACATTTCTGAAGCATGACGTAATGGGGGGGTGTTATCTCTTTTGTCGAAAATCAGCCGTTTTTGCTCGAACATTAAATGCCTCCAAATGGTATTTAATTAACTTCCCGAGCCCCTGGAAGCATGAAAATCACTTTAAACATGCTAATTTTAGCTCTAACACTGATGATCCACCTACAAATGTAAACTGACGTTCAAAAATAAAACATTTGAAAACGGACCATTTTCCACATTTCTGAAGCATGACGTAATGGGGGGTGTTATCTCTTTTGTCGAAAATCAGCCGTTTTTGCTCTAACATTAAATGCCTCCAAATGGTATTTATTTCACTTCCCGAGCCCCTGGAAGCATGAAAATCACTTTAAACATGCTAATTTTAGCTCTAACACTGATGATCCACCTACAAATGTGAACTGACGTTCAAAAATAAAACATTTGAAAACGGACCATTTTCCACATTTCTAAAGCATGACGTAATGGGGGGGTGTTAGCTCTTTCGTCGAAAATCAGCCGTTTTTGCTCGAACATTAAAATCCTCCAAATGGTATTTAATTAACTTCCCGGGGTGAAGAAACCCTTTTTGAGAACTCAGAGTGAGTAAATTGGCCATTTTCATGCACTTTTAACCATTCCATAAATCTTGTGTTTTGGGCCCCTGGAAGCATGAAAATCACTTTAAACATGCTAATTTTAGCTCTAACACTGATGATCCACCTACAAATGTGAACTGACGTTCAAAAATAAAACATTTGAAAACGGACCATTTTCCACATTTCTGAAGCATGACGTAATGGGGGGGTGTTATCTCTTTTGTCGAAAATCAGCCGTTTTTGCTCGAACATTAAATGCCTCCAAATGGTATTTATTTCACTTCCCGAGCCCCTGGAAGCATGAAAATCACTTTAAACATGCTAATTTTAGCTCTAACACTGATGATCCACCTACAAATGTGAACTGACGTTCAAAAATAAAACATTTGAAAACGGACCATTTTCCACATTTCTGAAGCATGACGTAATGGGGGGGGGTGTTATCTCTTTTGTCGAAAATCAGCCGTTTTTGCTCGAACATTAAATGCCTCCAAATGGTATTTATTTCACTTCCCGAGCCCCTGGAAGCATGAAAATCACTTTAAACATGCTAATTTTAGCTCTAACACTGATGATCCACCTACAAATGTGAACTGACGTTCAAAAATAAAACATTTGAAAACGGACCATTTTCCACATTTCTGAAGCATGACGTAATGGGGGGGTGTTATCTCTTTTGTCGAAAATCAGCCGTTTTTGCTATAACATTAAATGCCTCCAAATGGTATTTAATTAACTTCCCGAGCCCCTGGAAGCATGAAAATCACTTTCAACATGCTAATTTTAGCTCTAACACTGATGATCCACCTACAAATGTGAACTGACGTTCAAAAATAAAACATTTGAAAACGGACCATTTTCCACATTTCTGAAGCATGACGTAATGGGGGGGTGTTATCTCTTTTGTCGAAAATCAGCCGTTTTTGCTCGAACATTAAATGCCTCCAAATGGTATTTAATTAACTTCCCGAGCCCCTGGAAGCATGAAAATCACTTTAAACATGCTAATTTTAGCTCTAACACTGATGATCCACCTACAAATGTGAACTGACGTTCAAAAATAAAACATTTGAAAACGGACCATTTTCCACATTTCTGAAGCATGACGTAATGGGGGGGTGTTATCTCTTTTGTCGAAAATCAGCCATTTTTGCTCGAACATTAAATGCCTCCAAATGGTATTTATTTCACTTCCCGAGCCCCTGGAAGCATGAAAATCACTTTAAACATGCTAATTTTAGCTCTAACACTGATGATCCACCTACAAATGTGAACTGACGTTCAAAAATAAAACATTTGAAAACGGACCATTTTCCACATTTCTGAAGCATGACGTAATGGGGGGGTGTTATCTCTTTTGTCGAAAATCAGCCGTTTTTGCTCTAACATTAAATGCCTCCAAATGGTATTTAATTAACTTCCCGGGGTGAAGAAACCCTTTTTGAGAACTCAGAGTGAGTAAATTGGCCATTTTCATGCACTTTTAACCATTCCATAAATCTTGTGTTTTGGGCCCCTGGAAGCATGAAAATCACTTTAAACATGCTAATTTTAGCTCTAACACTGATGATCCACCTACAAATGTGAACTGACGTTCAAAAATAAAACATTTGAAAACGGACCATTTTCCACATTTCTGAAGCATGACGTAATGGGGGGGTGTTATCTCTTTTGTCGAAAATCAGCCGTTTTTGCTCTAACATTAAATGCCTCCAAATGGTATTTAATTAACTTCCCGGGGTGAAGAAACCCTTTTTGAGAACTCAGAGTGAGTAAATTGGCCATTTTCATGCACTTTTAACCATTCCATAAATCTTGTGTTTTGGGCCCCTGGAAGCAAGAAAATCACTTTAAACATGCTAATTTTTGCTCTAACACTGATGATCCACCTACAAATGTGAACTGACGTTCAAAAATAAAACATTTGAAAACGGACCATTTTCCACATTTCTGAAGCATGACGTAATGGGGGGGTGTTATCTCTTTTGTCGAAAATCAGCCGTTTTTGCTCGAACATTAAATGCCTCCAAATGGTATTTAATTAACTTCCCGGGGTGAAGAAACCCTTTTTGAGAACTCAGAGACGAGTAAATTGGCCATTTTCATGCACTTTTAACCATTCCATAAATCTTGTGTTTTGGGCCCCTGGAAGCATGAAAATCACTTTAAACATGCTAATTTTAGCTCTAACACTGATGATCCACCTACAAATGTGAACTGACGTTCAAAAATAAAACATTTGAAAACGGACCATTTTCCACATTTCTGAAGCATGACGTAATGGGGGGGTGTTATCTCTTTTGTCGAAAAATAGGCCGTTTTTGCTCGAACATTAAATGCCTTCAAATGGTATTTAATTAACTTCCCGGGGTGAAGAAACCCTTTTTGAGAACTCAGAGTGAGTAAATTGGCCATTTTCATGCACTTTTAACCATTCCATAAATCTTGTGTTTTGGGCCCCTGGAAGCATGAAAATCACTTTAAACATGCTAATTTTAGCTCTAACACTGATGATCCACCTACAAATGTGAACTGACGTTCAAAAATAAAACATTTGAAAACGGACCATTTTCCACATTTCTGAAGCATGACGTAATGGGGGGGTGTTATCTCTTTTGTCGAAAATCAGCCGTTTTTGCTCGAACATTAAATGCCTCCAAATGGTATTTATTTCACTTCCCGAGCCCCTGGAAGCATGAAAATCACTTTAAACATGCTAATTTTAGCTCTAACACTGATGATCCACCTACAAATGTGAACTTACGTTCAAAAATAAAACATTTGAAAACGGACCATTTTCCACATTTCTGAAGCATGACGTAATGGGGGGGTGTTATCTCTTTTGTCGAAAATCAGCCGTTTTTGCTCGAACATTAAATGCCTCCAAATGGTATTTAATTAACTTCCCGAGCCCCTGGAAGCATGAAAATCACTTTAAACATGCTAATTTTAGCTCTAACACTGATGATCCACCTACAAATGTGAACTGACGTTCAAAAATAAAACATTTGAAAACGGACCATTTTCCACATTTCTGAAGCATGACGTAATGGGGGGGGTGTTATCTCTTTTGTCGAAAATCAGCCGTTTTTGCTCAAACATTAAATGCCTCCAAATGGTATTTAATTAACTTCCCGGGGTGAAGAAACCCTTTTTGAGAACTCAGAGTGAGTAAATTGGCCATTTTCATGCACTTTTAACCATTGCATAAATCTTGTGTTTTGGGCCCCTGGAAGCATGAAAATCACTTTAAACATGCTAATTTTAGCTCTAACACTGATGATCCACCTACAAATGTGAACTGACGTTCAAAAATGAAACATTTGAAAACGGACCATTTTCCACATTTCTGAAGCATGACGTAATGGGGGGGGTGTTATCTCTTTTGTCGAAAATCAGCCGTTTTTGCTCGAACATTAAATGCCTCCAAATGGTATTTAATTAACTTCCCGAGCCCCTGGAAGCATGAAAATCACTTTAAACATGCTAATTTTAGCTCTAACACTGATGATCCACCTACAAATGTGAACTGACGTTCAAAAATAAAACATTTGAAAACGGACCATTTTCCACATTTCTGAAGCATGACGTAATGGGGGGGTGTTATCTCTTTTGTCGAAAATCAGCCGTTTTTGCTCTAACATTAAATGCCTCCAAATGGTATTTAATTAACTTCCCGGGGTGAAGAAACCCTTTTTGAGAACTCAGAGTGAGTAAATTGGCCATTTTCATGCACTTTTAACCATTCCATAAATCTTGTGTTTTGGGCCCCTGGAAGCATGAAAATCACTTTAAACATGCCAATTTTAGCTCTAACACTGATGATCCACCTACAAATGTGAACTGACGTTCAAAAATAAAACATTTGAAAACGGACCATTTTCCACATTTCTGAAGCATGACGTAATGGGGGGGTGTTATCTCTTTTGTCGAAAATCAGCCGTTTTTGCTCGAACATTAAATGCCTCCAAATGGTATTTAATTAACTTCCCGAGCCCCTGGAAGCATGAAAATCACTTTAAACATGCTAATTTTAGCTCTAACACTGATGATCCACCTACAAATGTAAACTGACGTTCAAAAATAAAACATTTGAAAACGGACCATTTTCCACATTTCTGAAGCATGACGTAATGGGGGGGTGTTATCTCTTTTGTCGAAAATCAGCCGTTTTTGCTCTAACATTAAATGCCTCCAAATGGTATTTATTTCACTTCCCGAGCCCCTGGAAGCATGAAAATCACTTTAAACATGCTAATTTTAGCTCTAACACTGATGATCCACCTACAAATGTGAACTGACGTTCAAAAATAAAACATTTGAAAACGGACCATTTTCCACATTTCTAAAGCATGACGTAATGGGGGGGTGTTAGCTCTTTCGTCGAAAATCAGCCGTTTTTGCTCGAACATTAAAATCCTCCAAATGGTATTTAATTAACTTCCCGGGGTGAAGAAACCCTTTTTGAGAACTCAGAGTGAGTAAATTGGCCATTTTCATGCACTTTTAACCATTCCATAAATCTTGTGTTTTGGGCCCCTGGAAGCATGAAAATCACTTTAAACATGCTAATTTTAGCTCTAACACTGATGATCCACCTACAAATGTGAACTGACGTTCAAAAATAAAACATTTGACAACGGACCATTTTCCACATTTCTGAAGCATGACGTAATGGGGGGGTGTTATCTCTTTTGTCGAAAATCAGCCGTTTTTGCTCGAACATTAAATGCCTCCAAATGGTATTTAATTAACTTCCCGAGCCCCTGGAAGCATGAAAATCACTTTAAACATGCTAATTTTAGCTCTAACACTGATGATCCACCTACAAATGTGAACTGACGTTCAAAAATAAAACATTTGAAAACGGACCATTTTCCACATTTCTGAAGCATGACGTAATGGGGGGGTGTTATCTCTTTTGTCGAAAATCAGCCGTTTTTGCTCGAACTTTAAATGCCTCCAAATGGTATTTATTTCACTTCCCGAGCCCCTGGAAGCATGAAAATCACTTTAAACATGCTAATTTTAGCTCTAACACTGATGATCCACCTACAAATGTGAACTGACGTTCAAAAATAAAACATTTGAAAACGGACCATTTTCCACATTTCTGAAGCATGACGTAATGGGGGGGGGGGGTGTTATCTCTTTTGTCGAAAATCAGCCGTTTTTGCTCTAACATTAAATGCCTCCAAATGGTATTTAATTAACTTCCCGGGGTGAAGAAACCCTTTTTGAGAAGTCAGAGTGAGTAAATTGGCCATTTTCATGCACTTTTAACCATTCCATAAATCTTGTGTTTTGGGCCCCTGGAAGCATGAAAATCACTTTAAACATGCTAATTTTAGCTCTAACACTGATGATCCACCTACAAATGTGAACTGACGTTCAAAAATAAAACATTTGAAAACGGACCATTTTCCACATTGCTGAAGCATGACGTAATGGAGGGGTGTTATCTCTTTTGTCGAAAATCAGCCGTTTTTGCTCTAACATTAAATGCCTCCAAATGGTATTTAATTAACTTCCCGGGGTGAAGAAACCCTTTTTGAGAACTCAGAGTGAGTAAATTGGCCATTTTCATGCACTTTTAACCATTCCATAAATCTTGTGTTTTGGGCCCCTGGAAGCATGAAAATCACTTTAAACATGCTAATTTTAGCTCTAACACTGATGATCCACCTACAAATGTGAACTGACGTTCAAAAATAAAACATTTGAAAACGGACCTTTTTCCACATTTCTGAAGCATGACGTAATGGGGGGGTGTTATCTCTTTTGTCGAAAATCAGCCGTTTTTGCTCGAACATTAAATGCCTCCAAATGGTATTTAATTAACTTCCCGAGCCCCTGGAAGCATGAAAATCACTTTAAACATGCTAATTTTAGCTCTAACACTGATGATCCACCTACAAATGTGAACTGACGTTCAAAAATAAAACATTTGAAAACGGACCATTTTCCACATTTCTGAAGCATGACGTAATGGGGGGGTGTTATCTCTTTTGTCGAAAATCAGCCGTTTTTGCTCGAACATTAAATGCCTCCAAATGGTATTTATTTCACTTCCCGAGCCCCTGGAAGCATGAAAATCACTTTAAACATGCTAATTTTAGCTCTAACACTGATGATCCACCTACAAATGTGAACTGACGTTCAAAAATAAAACATTTGAAAACGGACTATTTTCCACATTTCTGAAGCATGACGTAATGGGGGTGTGTTATCTCTTTTGTCGAAAATCAGCCGTTTTTGCTCTAACATTAAATGCCTCCAAATGGTATTTAATTAACTTCCCGGGGTGAAGAAACCCTTTTTGAGAACTCAGAGACGAGTAAATTGGCCATTTTCATGCACTTTTAACCATTCCATAAATCTTGTGTTTTGGGCCCCTGGAAGCATGAAAATCACTTTAAACATGCTAATTTTAGCTCTAACACTGATGATCCACCTACAAATGTGAACTGACGTTCAAAAATAAAACATTTGAAAACGGACCATTTTCCACATTTCTGAAGCATGACGTAATGGGGGGGTGTTATCTCTTTTGTCGAAAATCAGCCGTTTTTGCTCGAACATTAAATGCCTTCAAATGGTATTTAATTAACTTCCCGGGGTGAAGAAACCCTTTTTGAGAACTCAGAGTGAGTAAATTGGCCATTTTCATGCACTTTTAACCATTCCATAAATCTTGTGTTTTGGGCCCCTGGAAGCATGAAAATCACTTTAAACATGCTAATTTTAGCTCTAACACTGATGATCCACCTACAAATGTGAACTGACGTTCAAAAATAAAACATTTGAAAACTGACCATTTTCCACATTTCTGAAGCATGACGTAATGGGGGGGTGTTATCTCTTTTGTCGAAAATCAGCCGTTTTTGCTCGAACATTAAATGCCTCCAAATGGTATTTATTTCACTTCCCGAGCCCCTGGAAGCATGAAAATCACTTTAAACATGCTAATTTTAGCTCTAACACTGATGATCCACCTACAAATGTGAACTTACGTTCAAAAATAAAACATTTGAAAACGGACCATTTTCCACATTTCTGAAGCATGACGTAATGGGGGGGTGTTATCTCTTTTGTCGAAAATCAGCCGTTTTTGCTCGAACATTAAATGCCTCCAAATGGTATTTAATTAACTTCCCGAGCCCCTGGAAGCATGAAAATCACTTTAAACATGCTAATTTTAGCTCTAACACTGATGATCCACCTACAAATGTGAACTGACGTTCAAAAATAAAACATTTGAAAACGGACCATTTTCCACATTTCTGAAGCATGACGTAATGGGGGGGTGTTATCTCTTTTGTCGAAAATCAGCCGTTTTTGCTCGAACATTAAATGCCTCCAAATGGTATTTAATTAACTTCCCGGGGTGAAGAAACCCTTTTTGAGAACTAAGAGTGAGTAAATTGGCCATTTTCATGCACTTTTAACCATTCCATAAATCTTGTGTTTTGGGACCCTGGAAGCATGAAAATCACTTTAAACATGCTAATTTTAGCTCTAACACTGATGATCCACCTACAAATGTGAACTGACGTTCAAAAATAAAACATTTGAAAACGGACCATTTTCCACATTTCTGAAGCATGACGTAATGAGGGGGTGTTATCTCTTTTGTCGAAAATCAGCCGTTTTTGCTCGAACATTAAATGCCTCCAAATGGTATTTAATTAACTTCCCGGGGTGAAGAAACCCTTTTTGAGAACTCAGAGTGAGTAAATTGGCCATTTTCATGCACTTTTAACCATTCCATAAATCTTGTGTTTTGGGCCCCTGGAAGCATGAAAATCACTTTAAACATGCTAATTTTAGCTCTAACACTGATGATCCACCTACAAATGTGAACTGACGTTCAAAAATAAAACATTTGAAAACGGACCATTTTCCACATTTCTGAAGCATGACGTAATGGGGGGGTGTTATCTCTTTTGTCGAATTCAGCCGTTTTTGCTCGAACATTAAATGCCTCCAAATGGTATTTAATTAACTTCCCGAGCCCCTGGAAGCATGAAAATCACTTTAAACATGCTAATTTTAGCTCTAACACTGATGATCCACCTACAAATGTGAACTGACGTTCAAAAATAAAACATTTGAAAACGGACCATTTTCCACATTTCTGAAGCATGACGTAATGGGGGGGTGTTATCTCTTTTGTCGAAAATCAGCCGTTTTTGCTCTAACATTAAATCCCTCCAAATGGTATTTAATTAACTTCCCGGGGTGAAGAAACCCTTTTTGAGAACTCAGAGTGAGTAAATTGGCCATTTTCATGCACTTTTAACCATTCCATAAATCTTGTGTTTTGGGCCCCTGGAAGCATGAAAATCACTTTAAACATGCTAATTTTAGCTCTAACACTGATGATCCACCTACAAATGTGAACTGACGTTCAAAAATAAAACATTTGAAAACGGACCATTTTCCACATTTCTGAAGCATGACGTAATGGGGGGGTGTTATCTCTTTTGTCGAAAATCAGCCGTTTTTGCTCGAACATTAAATGCCTCCAAATGGTATTTAATTAACTTCCCGAGCCCCTGGAAGCATGAAAATCACTTTAAACATGCTAATTTTAGCTCTAACACTGATGATCCACCTACAAATGTAAACTGACGTTCAAAAATAAAACATTTGAAAACGGACCATTTTCCACATTTCTGAAGCATGACGTAATGGGGGGGTGTTATCTCTTTTGTCGAAAATCAGCCGTTTTTGCTCGAACATTAAATGCCTCCAAATGGTATTTAATTAACTTCCCGAGCCCCTGGAAGCATGAAAATCACTTTAAACATGCTAATTTTAGCTCTAACACTGATGATCCACCTACAAATGTGAACTGACGTTCAAAAATAAAACATTTGAAAACGGACTATTTTCCACATTTCTAAAGCATGACGTAATGGGGGGGTGTTAGCTCTTTCGTCGAAAATCAGCCGTTTTTGCTCGAACATTAAAATCCTCCAAATGGTATTTAATTAACTTCCCGGGGTGAAGAAACCCTTTTTGAGAACTCAGAGTGAGTAAATTGGCCATTTTCATGCACTTTTAACCATTCCATAAATCTTGTGTTTTGGGCCCCTGGAAGCATGAAAATCACTTTAAACATGCTAATTTTAGCTCTAACACTGATGATCCACCTACAAATGTGAACTGACGTTCAAAAATAAAACATTTGAAAACGGACCATTTTCCACATTTCTGAAGCATGACGTAATGGGGGGGTGTTATCTCTTTTGTCGAAAATCAGCCGTTTTTGCTCGAACATTAAATGCCTCCAAATGGTATTTAATTAACTTCCCGAGCCCCTGGAAGCATGAAAATCACTTTAAACATGCTAATTTTAGCTCTAACACTGATGATCCACCTACAAATGTGAACTGACGTTCAAAAATAAAACATTTGAAAACGGACCATTTTCCACATTTCTGAAGCATGACGTAATGGGGGGGTGTTATCTCTTTTGTCGAAAATCAGCCGTTTTTGCTCGAACTTTAAATGCCTCCAAATGGTATTTATTTCACTTCCCGAGCCCCTGGAAGCATGAAAATCACTTTAAACATGCTAATTTTAGCTCTAACACTGATGATCCACCTACAAATGTGAACTGACGTTCAAAAATAAAACATTTGAAAACGGACCATTTTCCACATTTCTGAAGCATGACGTAATGGGGGGGGGGGTGTTATCTCTTTTGTCGAAAATCAGCCGTTTTTGCTCTAACATTAAATGCCTCCAAATGGTATTTAATTAACTTCCCGGGGTGAAGAAACCCTTTTTGAGAAGTCAGAGTGAGTAAATTGGCCATTTTTATGCACTTTTAACCATTCCATAAATCTTGTGTTTTGGGCCCCTGGAAGCATGAAAATCACTTTAAACATGCTAATTTTAGCTCTAACACTGATGATCCACCTACAAATGTGAACTGACGTTCAAAAATAAAACATTTGAAAACGGACCATTTTCCACATTGCTGAAGCATGACGTAATGGAGGGGTGTTATCTCTTTTGTCGAAAATCAGCCGTTTTTGCTCTAACATTAAATGCCTCCAAATGGTATTTAATTAACTTCCCGGGGTGAAGAAACCCTTTTTGAGAACTCAGACTGAGTAAATTGGCCATTTTCATGCACTTTTAACCATTCCATAAATCTTGTGTTTTGGGCCCCTGGAAGCATGAAAATCACTTTAAACATGCTAATTTTAGCTCTAACACTGATGATCCACCTACAAATGTGAACTGACGTTCAAAAATAAAACATTTGAAAACGGACCTTTTTCCACATTTCTGAAGCATGACGTAATGGGGGGGTGTTATCTCTTTTGTCGAAAATCAGCCGTTTTTGCTCGAACATTAAATGCCTCCAAATGGTATTTAATTAACTTCCCGAGCCCCTGGAAGCATGAAAATCACTTTAAACATGCTAATTTTAGCTCTAACACTGATGATCCACCTACAAATGTGAACTGACGTTCAAAAATAAAACATTTGAAAACGGACCATTTTCCACATTTCTGAAGCATGACGTAATGGGGGGGTGTTATCTCTTTTGTCGAAAATCAGCCGTTTTTGCTCGAACATTAAATGCCTCCAAATGGTATTTATTTCACTTCCCGAGCCCCTGGAAGCATGAAAATCACTTTAAACATGCTAATTTTAGCTCTAACACTGATGATCCACCTACAAATGTGAACTGACGTTCAAAAATAAAACATTTGAAAACGGACCATTTTCCACATTTCTGAAGCATGACGTAATGGGGGGGTGTTATCTCTTTTGTCGAAAATCAGCCGTTTTTGCTCTAACATTAAATGCCTCCAAATGGTATTTAATTAACTTCCCGGGGTGAAGAAACCCTTTTTGAGAACTCAGAGTGAGTAAATTGGCCATTTTCATGCACTTTTAACCATTCCATAAATCTTGTGTTTTGGGCCCCTGGAAGCATGAAAATCACTTTAAACATGCTAATTTTAGCTCTAACACTGATGATCCA
Source organism: Lissotriton vulgaris (assembly GCF_964263255.1). Classification (NCBI taxonomy): domain Eukaryota; kingdom Metazoa; phylum Chordata; class Amphibia; order Caudata; family Salamandridae; genus Lissotriton; species Lissotriton vulgaris. Next base: position 695,631 of record NW_028243273.1, on the reverse strand, counting down.
CCTACAAATGTGAACTGACGTTCAAAAATAAAACATTTGAAAACGGACCATTTTCCACATTTCTGAAGCATGACGTAATGGGGGGGTGTTATCTCTTTTGTCGAAAATCAGCCGTTTTTGCTCTAACATTAAATGCCTCCAAATGGTATTTAATTAACTTCCCGGGGTGAAGAAACCCTTTTTGAGAACTCAGAGTGAGTAAATTGGCCATTTTCATGCACTTTTAACCATTCCATAAATCTTGTGTTTTGGGCCCCTGGAAGCAAGAAAATCACTTTAAACATGCTAATTTTAGCTCTAACACTGATGATCCACCTACAAATGTGAACTGACGTTCAAAAATAAAACATTTGAAAACGGACCATTTTCCACATTTCTGAAGCATGACGTAATGGGGGGGTGTTATCTCTTTTGTCGAAAATCAGCCGTTTTTGCTCGAACATTAAATGCCTCCAAATGGTATTTAATTAACTTCCCGGGGTGAAGAAACCCTTTTTGAGAACTCAGAGTGAGTAAATTGGCCATTTTCATGCACTTTTAACCATTCCATAAATCTTGTGTTTTGGGCCCCTGGAAGCATGAAAATCACTTTAAACATGCTAATTTTAGCTCTAACACTGATGATCCACCTACAAATGTGAACTGACGTTCAAAAATAAAACATTTGAAAACGGACCATTTTCCACATTTCTGAAGCATGACGTAATGGGGGGGTGTTATCTCTTTTGTCGAAAATCAGCCGTTTTTGCTCGAACATTAAATGCCTCCAAATGGTATTTAATTAACTTCCCGGGGTGAAGAAACCCTTTTTGAGAACTCAGAGACGAGTAAATTGGCCATTTTCATGCACTTTTAACCATTCCATAAATCTTGTGTTTTGGGCCCCTGGAAGCATGAAAATCACTTTAAACATGCTAATTTTAGCTCTAACACTGATGATCCACCTACAAATGTGAACTGACGTTCAAAAATAAAACATTTGAAAACGGACCATTTTCCACATTTCTGAAGCATGACGTAATGGGGGGGTGTTATCTCTTTTGTCGAAAATCAGCCGTTTTTGCTCGAACATTAAATGCCTTCAAATGGTATTTAATTAACTTCCCGGGGTGAAGAAACCCTTTTTGAGAACTCAGAGTGAGTAAATTGGCCATTTTCATGCACTTTTAACCATTCCATAAATCTTGTGTTTTGGGCCCCTGGAAGCATGAAAATCACTTTAAACATGCTAATTTTAGCTCTAACACTGATGATCCACCTACAAATGTGAACTGACGTTCAAAAATAAAACATTTGAAAACGGACCATTTTCCACATTTCTGAAGCATGACGTAATGGGGGGGTGTTATCTCTTTTGTCGAAAATCAGCCGTTTTTGCTCGAACATTAAATGCCTCCAAATGGTATTTATTTCACTTCCCGAGCCCCTGGAAGCATGAAAATCACTTTAAACATGCTAATTTTAGCTCTAACACTGATGATCCACCTACAAATGTGAACTTACGTTCAAAAATAAAACATTTGAAAACGGACCATTTTCCACATTTCTGAAGCATGACGTAATGGGGGGGTGTTATCTCTTTTGTCGAAAATCAGCCGTTTTTGCTCGAACATTAAATGCCTCCAAATGGTATTTAATTAACTTCCGGAGCCCCTGGAAGCATGAAAATCACTTTAAACATGCTAATTTTAGCTCTAACACTGATGATCCACCTACAAATGTGAACTGACGTTCAAAAATAAAACATTTGAAAACGGACCATTTTCCACATTTCTGAAGCATGACGTAATGAGGGGGTGTTATCTCTTTTGTCGAAAATCAGCCGTTTTTGCTCGAACATTAAATGCCTCCAAATGGTATTTAATTAACTTCCCGGGGTGAAGAAACCCGTTTTGAGAACTCAGAGTGAGTAAATTGGCCATTTTCATGCACTTTTAACCATTCCATAAATCTTGTGTTTTGGGCCCCTGGAAGCATGAAAATCACTTTAAACATGCTAATTTTAGCTCTAACACTGATGATCCACCTACAAATGTGAACTGACGTTCAAAAATAAAACATTTGAAAACGGACCATTTTCCACATTTCTGAAGCATGACGTAATGGGGGGGTGTTATCTCTTTTGTCGAATTCAGCCGTTTTTGCTCGAACATTAAATGCCTCCAAATGGTATTTAATTAACTTCCCGAGCCCCTGGAAGCATGAAAATCACTTTAAACATGCTAATTTTAGCTCTAACACTGATGATCCACCTACAAATGTGAACTGACGTTCAAAAATAAAACATTTGAAAACGGACCATTTTCCACATTTCTGAAGCATGACGTAATGAGGGGGTGTTATCTCTTTTGTCGAAAATCAGCCGTTTTTGCTCGAACATTAAATGCCTCCAAATGGTATTTAATTAACTTCCCGGGGTGAAGAAACCCTTTTTGAGAACTCAGAGTGAGTAAATTGGCCATTTTCATGCACTTTTAACCATTCCATAAATCTTGTGTTTTGGGCCCCTGGAAGCATGAAAATCACTTTAAACATGCTAATTTTAGCTCTAACACTGATGATCCACCTACAAATGTGAACTGACGTTCAAAAATAAAACATTTGAAAACGGACCATTTTCCACATTTCTGAAGCATGACGTAATGGGGGGTGTTATCTCTTTTGTCCAAAATCAGCCGTTTTTGCTCGAACATTAAATGCCTCCAAATGGTATTTAATTAACTTCCCGAGCCCCTGGAAGCATGAAAATCACTTTAAACATGCTAATTTTAGCTCTAACACTGATGATCCACCTACAAATGTGAACTGACGTTCAAAAATAAAACATTTGAAAACGGACCATTTTCCACATTTCTGAAGCATGACGTAATGGGGGGGTGTTATCTCTTTTGTCGAAAATCAGCCGTTTTTGCTCTAACATTAAATGCCTCCAAATGGTATTTATTTCACTTCCCGAGCCCCTGGAAGCATGAAAATCACTTTAAACATGCTAATTTTAGCTCTAACACTGATGATCCACCTACAAATGTGAACTGACGTTCAAAAATAAAACATTTGAAAACGGACCATTTTCCACATTTCTAAAGCATGACGTAATGGGGGGGTGTTAGCTCTTTCGTCGAAAATCAGCCGTTTTTGCTCGAACATTAAAATCCTCCAAATGGTATTTAATTAACTTCCCGGGGTGAAGAAACCCTTTTTGAGAACTCAGAGTGAGTAAATTGGCCATTTTCATGCACTTTTAACAATTCCATAAATCTTGTGTTTTGGGCCCCTGGAAGCATGAAAATCACTTTAAACATGCTAATTTTAGCTCTAACACTGATGATCCACCTACAAATGTGAACTGACGTTCAAAAATAAAACATTTGAAAACGGACCATTTTCCACATTTCTGAAGCATGACGTAATAGGGGGGTGTTATCTCTTTTGTCGAAAATCAGCCGTTTTTGCTCGAACATTAAATGCCTCCAAATGGTATTTAATTAACTTCCCGAGCCCCTGGAAGCATGAAAATCACTTTAAACATGCTAATTTTAGCTCTAACACTGATGATCCACCTACAAATGTGAACTGACGTTCAAAAATAAAACATTTGAAAACGGACCATTTTCCACATTTCTGAAGCATGACGTAATGGGGGGGTGTTATCTCTTTTGTCGAAAATCAGCCGTTTTTGCTCGAACATTAAATGCCTCCAAATGGTATTTATTTCACTTCCCGAGCCCCTGGAAGCATGAAAATCACTTTAAACATGCTAATTTTAGCTCTAACACTGATGATCCACCTACAAATGTGAACTGACGTTCAAAAATAAAACATTTGAAAACGGACCATTTTCCACATTTCTGAAGCATGACGTAATGGGGGGGGTGTTATCTCTTTTGTCGAAAATCAGCCGTTTTTGCTCTAACATTAAATGCCTCCAAATGGTATTTAATTAACTTCCCGGGGTGAAGAAACCCTTTTTGAGAACTCAGAGTGAGTAAATTGGCCATTTTCATGCACTTTTAACCATTCCATAAATCTTGTGTTTTGGGCCCCTGGAAGCATGAAAATCACTTTAAACATGCTAATTTTAGCTCTAACACTGATGATCCACCTACAAATGTGAACTGACGTTCAAAAATAAAACATTTGAAAACGGACCATTTTCCACATTGCTGAAGCATGACGTAATGGAGGGGTGTTATCTCTTTTGTCGAAAATCAGCCGTTTTTGCTCTAACATTAAATGCCTCCAAATGGTATTTAATTAACTTCCCGGGGTGAAGAAACCCTTTTTGAGAACTCAGAGTGAGTAAATTGGCCATTTTCATGCACTTTTAACCATTCCATAAATCTTGTGTTTTGGGCCCCTGGAAGCATGAAAATCACTTTAAACATGCTAATTTTAGCTCTAACACTGATGATCCACCTACAAATGTGAACTGACGTTCAAAAATAAAACATTTGAAAACGGACCATTTTCCACATTTCTGAAGCATGACGTAATGGGGGGGGGTGTTATCTCTTTTGTCGAAAATCAGCCGTTTTTGCTCGAACATTAAATGCCTCCAAATGGTATTTAATTAACTTCCCGAGCCCCTGGAAGCATGAAATTCACTTTAAACATGCTAATTTTAGCTCTAACACTGATGATCCACCTACAAATGTGAACTGACGTTCAAAAATAAAACATTTGAAAACGGACCATTTTCCACATTTCTGAAGCATGACGTAATGGGGGGGTGTTATCTCTTTTGTCGAAAATCAGCCGTTTTTGCTCGAACATTAAATGCCTCCAAATGGTATTTATTTCACTTCCCGAGCCCCTGGATGCATGAAAATCACTTTAAACATGCTAATTTTAGCTCTAACACTGATGATCCACCTACAAATGTGAACTGATGTTCAAAAATAAAACATTTGAAAACGGACCATTTTCCACATTTCTGAAGCATGACGTAATGGGGGGGTGTTATCTCTTTTGTCGAAAATCAGCCGTTTTTGCTCTAACATTAAATGCCTCCAACTGGTATTTAATTAACTTCCCGGGGTGAAGAAACCCTTTTTGAGAACTCAGAGTGAGTAAATTGGCCATTTTCATGCACTTTTAACCATTCCATAAATCTTGTGTTTTGGGCCCCTGGAAGCAAGAAAATCACTTTAAACATGCTAATTTTAGCTCTAACACTGATGATCCACCTACAAATGTGAACTGACGTTCAAAAATAAAACATTTGAAAACGGACCATTTTCCACATTTCTGAAGCATGACGTAATGGGGGGGTGTTATCTCTTTTGTCGAAAATCAGCCGTTTTTGCTCTAACATTAAATGCCCCCAAATGGTATTTAATTAACTTCCCGGGGTGAAGAAACCCTTTTTGAGAACTCAGAGTGAGTAAATTGGACATTTTAATGCACTTTTAACCATTCCATAAATCTTGTGTTTTGGGCCCCTGGAAGCATGAAAATCACTTTAAACATGCTAATTTTAGCTCTAACACTGATGATCCACCTACAAATGTGAACTGACGTTCAAAAATAAAACATTTGAAAACGGACCATTTTCCACATTTCTGAAGCATGACGTAATGGGGGGGTGTTATCTCTTTTGTCGAAAATCAGCCGTTTTTGCTCTAACATTAAATGCCTCCAAATGGTATTTAATTAACTTCCCGGGGTGAAGAAACCCTTTTTGAGAACTCAGAGTGAGTAAATTGGCCATTTTCATGCACTTTTAACCATTCCATAAATCTTGTGTTTTGGGCCCCTGGAAGCATGAAAATCACTTTAAACATGCTAATTTTAGCTCTAACACTGATGATCCACCTACAAATGTGAACTGACGTTCAAAAATAAAACATTTGAAAACGGACCATTTTCCACATTTCTGAAGCATGACGTAATGGGGGGGTGTTATCTCTTTTGTCGAAAATCAGCCGTTTTTGCTCGAACATTAAATGCCTCCAAATGGTATTTAATTAACTTCCCGGGGTGAAGAAACCCTTTTTGAGAACTCAGAGTGAGTAAATTGGCCATTTTCATGCACTTTTAACCATTCCATAAATCTTGTGTTTTGGGCCCCTGGAAGCATGAAAATCACTTTAAACATGCTAATTTTAGCTCTAACACTGATGATCCACCTACAAATGTGAACTGACGTTCAAAAATAAAACATTTGAAAATGGACCATTTTCCACATTTCTGAAGCATGACGTAATGGGGGGGTGTTATCTCTTTTGTCGAAAATCAGCCGTTTTTGCTCGAACATTAAATGCCTCCAAATGGTATTTAATTAACTTCCCGGGGTGAAGAAACCCTTTTTGAGAACTCAGAGACGAGTAAATTGGCCATTTTCATGCACTTTTAACCATTCCATAAATCTTGTGTTTTGGGCCCCTGGAAGCATGAAAATCACTTTAAACATGCTAATTTTAGCTCTAACACTGATGATCCACCTACAAATGTGAACTGACGTTCAAAAATAAAACATTTGAAAACGGACCATTTTCCACATTTCTGAAGCATGACGTAATGGGGGGGTGTTATCTCTTTTGTCGAAAATCAGCCGTTTTTGCTCGAACATTAAATGCCTCCAAATGGTATTTAATTAACTTCCCGGGGTGAAGAAACCCTTTTTGAGAACTCAGAGACGAGTAAATTGGCCATTTTCATGCACTTTTAACCATTCCATAAATCTTGTGTTTTGGGACCCTGGAAGCATGAAAATCACTTTAAACATGCTAATTTTAGCTCTAACACTGATGATCCACCTACAAATGTGAACTGACGTTCAAAAATAAAACATTTGAAAACGGACCATTTTCCACATTTCTGAAGCATGACGTAATGGGGGGGTGTTATCTCTTTTGTCGAAAATCAGCCGTTTTTGCTCGAACATTAAATGCCTCCAAATGGTATTTAATTAACTTCCCGGGGTGAAGAAACCCTTTTTGAGAACTCAGAGTGAGTAAATTGGCCATTTTCATGCACTTTTAACCATTCCATAAATCTTGTCTTTTGGGCCCCTGGAAGCATGAAAATCACTTTAAACATGCTAATTTTAGCTCTAACACTGATGATCCACCTACAAATGTGAACTGACGTTCAAAAATAAAACATTTGAAAACGGACCATTTTCCACATTTCTGAAGCATGACGTAATGGGGGGGTGTTATCTCTTTTGTCGAAAATCAGCCGTTTTTGCTCGAACATTAAATGCCTCCAAATGGTATTTATTTCACTTCCCGAGCCCCTGGAAGCATGAAAATCACTTTAAACATGCTAATTTTAGCTCTAACACTGATGATCCACCTACAAATGTGAACTTACGTTCAAAAATAAAACATTTGAAAACGGACCATTTTCCACATTTCTGAAGCATGACGTAATGGGGGGGTGTTATCTCTTTTGTCGAAAATCAGCCGTTTTTGCTCGAACATTAAATGCCTCCAAATGGTATTTAATTAACTTCCCGAGCCCCTGGAAGCATGAAAATCACTTTAAACATGCTAATTTTAGCTCTAACACTGATGATCCACCTACAAATGTGAACTGACGTTCAAAAATAAAACATTTGAAAACGGACCATTTTCCACATTTCTGAAGCATGACGTAATAGGGGGGTGTTATCTCTTTTGTCGAAAATCAGCCGTTTTTGCTCGAACATTAAATGCCTCCAAATGGTATTTAATTAACTTCCCGGGGTGAAGAAACCCTTTTTGAGAACTAAGAGTGAGTAAATTGGCCATTTTCATGCACTTTTAACCATTCCATAAATCTTGTGTTTTGGGCCCCTGGAAGCATGAAAATCACTTTAAACATGCTAATTTTAGCTCTAACACTGATGATCCACCTACAAATGTGAACTGACGTTCAAAAATAAAACATTTGAAAACGGACCATTTTCCACATTTCTGAAGCATGACGTAATGGGGGGGTGTTATCTCTTTTGTCGAAAATCAGCCGTTTTTGCTCGAACATTAAATGCCTCCAAATGGTATTTAATTAACTTCCCGGGGTGAAGAAACCCTTTTTGAGAACTCAGAGTGAGTAAATTGGCCATTTTCATGCACTTTTAACCATTCCATAAATCTTGTGTTTTGGGCCCCTGGAAGCATGAAAATCACTTTAAACATGCTAATTTTAGCTCTAACACTGATGATCCACCTACAAATGTGAACTGACGTTTAAAAATAAAACATTTGAAAACGGACCATTTTCCACATTTCTGAAGCATGACGTAATGGGGGGGTGTTATCTCTTTTGTCGAAAATCAGCCGTTTTTGCTCGAACATTAAATGCCTCCAAATGGTATTTAATTAACTTCCCGGGGTGAAGAAACCCTTTTTGAGAACTCAGAGTGAGTAAATTGGCCATTTTCATGCACTTTTAACCATTCCATAAATCTTGTGTTTTGGGACCCTGGAAGCATGAAAATCACTTTAAACATGCTAATTTTAGCTCTAACACTGATGATCCACCTACAAATGTGAACTGACGTTCAAAAATAAAACATTTGAAAACGGACCATTTTCCACATTTCTGAAGCATGACGTAATGGGGGGGTGTTATCTCTTTTGTCGATAATCAGCCGTTTTTGCTCGAACATTAAATGCCTCCAAATGGTATTTAATTAACTTCCCGGGGTGAAGAAACCCTTTTTGAGAACTCAGAGACGAGTAAATTGGCCATTTTCATGCACTTTTAACCATTCCATAAATCTTGTGTTTTGGGCCCCTGGAAGCATGAAAATCACTTTAAACATGCTAATTTTAGCTCTAACACTGATGATCCACCTACAAATGTGAACTGACGTTCAAAAATAAAACATTTGAAAACGGACCATTTTCCACATTTCTGAAGCATGACGTAATGGGGGGGTGTTATCTCTTTTGTCGAAAATCAGCCGTTTTTGCTCGAACATTAAATGCCTCCAAATGGTATTTAATTAACTTCCCGGGGTGAAGAAACCCTTTTTGAGAACTCAGAGACGAGTAAATTGGCCATTTTCATGCACTTTTAACCATTCCATAAATCTTGTGTTTTGGGACCCTGGAAGCATGAAAATCACTTTAAACATGCTAATTTTAGCTCTAACACTGATGATCCACCTACAAATGTGAACTGACGTTCAAAAATAAAACATTTGAAAACGGACCATTTTCCACATTTCTGAAGCATGACGTAATGGGGGGGTGTTATCTCTTTTGTCGAAAATCAGCCGTTTTTGCTCGAACATTAAATGCCTCCAAATGGTATTTAATTAACTTCCCGGGGTGAAGAAACCCTTTTTGAGAACTCAGAGTGAGTAAATTGGCCATTTTCATGCACTTTTAACCATTCCATAAATCTTGTGTTTTGGGCCCCTGGAAGCATGAAAATCACTTTAAACATGCTAATTTTAGCTCTAACACTGATGATCCACCTACAAATGTGAACTGACGTTCAAAAATAAAACATTTGAAAACGGACCATTTTCCACATTTCTGAAGCATGACGTAATGGGGGGGTGTTATCTCTTTTGTCGAAAATCAGCCGTTTTTGCTCGAACATTAAATGCCTCCAAATGGTATTTATTTCACTTCCCGAGCCCCTGGAAGCATGAAAATCACTTTAAACATGCTAATTTTAGCTCTAACACTGATGATCCACCTACAAATGTGAACTTACGTTCAAAAATAAAACATTTGAAAACGGACCATCTTCCACATTTCTGAAGCATGACGTAATGGGGGGGTGTTATCTCTTTTGTCGAAAATCAGCCGTTTTTGCTCGAACATTAAATGCCTCCAAATGGTATTTAATTAACTTCCCGAGCCCCTGGAAGCATGAAAATCACTTTAAACATGCTAATTTTAGCTCTAACACTGATGATCCACCTACAAATGTGAACCGACGTTCAAAAATAAAACATTTGAAAACGGACCATTTTCCACATTTCTGAAGCATGACGTAATGGGGGGGTGTTATCTCTTTTGTCGAAAATCAGCCGTTTTTGCTCGAACATTAAATGCCTCCAAATGGTATTTAATTAACTTCCCGGGGTGAAGAAACCCTTTTTGAGAACTAAGAGTGAGTAAATTGGCCATTTTCATGCACTTTTAACCATTCCATAAATCTTGTGTTTTGGGCCCCTGGAAGCATGAAAATCACTTTAAACATGCTAATTTTAGCTCTAACACTGATGATCCACCTACAAATGTGAACTGACGTTCAAAAATAAAACATTTGAAAACGGACCATTTTCCACATTTCTGAAGCATGACGTAATGGGGGGGTGTTATCTCTTTTGTCGAAAATCAGCCGTTTTTGCTCGAACATTAAATGCCTCCAAATGGTATTTAATTAACTTCCCGGGGTGAAGAAACCCTTTTTGAGAACTCAGAGTGAGTAAATTGGCCATTTTCATGCACTTTTAACCATTCCATAAATCTTGTGTTTTGGGCCCCTGGAAGCATGAAAATCACTTTAAACATGCTAATTTTAGCTCTAACACTGATGATCCACCTACAAATGTGAACTGACGTTCAAAAATAAAACATTTGAAAACGGACCATTTTCCACATTTCTGAAGCATGACGTAATGGGGGGTGTTATCTCTTTTGTCGAAAATCAGCCGTTTTTGCTCTAACATTAAATGCCTCCAAATGGTATTTAATTAACTTCCCGGGGTGAAGAAACCCTTTTTGAGAACTCAGAGTGAGTAAATTGGCCATTTTCATGCACTTTTAACCATTCCATAAATCTTGTGTTTTGGGCCCCTGGAAGCATGAAAATCACTTTAAACATGCTAATTTTAGCTCTAACACTGATGATCCACCTACAAATGTGAACTGACGTTCAAAAATAAAACATTTGAAAACGGACCATTTTCCACATTTCTGAAGCATGACATAATGGGGGGGTGTTATCTCTTTTGTCGAAAATCAGCCGTTTTTGCTCGAACATTAAATGCCTCCAAATTGTATTTATTTCACTTCCCGAGCCCCTGGAAGCATGAAAATCACTTTAAACATGCTAATTTTAGCTCTAACACTGATGATCCACCTACAAATGTGAACTTACGTTCAAAAATAAAACATTTCAAAACGGACCATTTTCCACATTTCTGAAGCATGACATAATGGGGGGGTGTTATCTCTTTTGTCGAAAATCAGCCGTTTTTGCTCTAACATTAAATGCCTCCAAATGGTATTTAATTAACTTCCCGAGCCCCTGGAAGCATGAAAATCACTTTAAACATGCTAATTTTAGCTCTAACACTGATGATCCACCTACAAATGTGAACTGACGTTCAAAAATAAAACATTTGAAAACGGACCATTTTCCACATTTCTGAAGCATGACGTAATGGGGGGGTGTTATCTCTTTTGTCGAAAATCAGCCGTTTTTGCTCTAACATTAAATGCCTCCAAATGGTATTTAATTAACTTCCCGGGGTGAAGAAACCCTTTTTGAGAACTCAGAGTGAGTAAATTGGCCATTTTCATGCACTTTTAACCATTCCATAAATCTTGTGTTTTGGGCCCCTGGAAGCATGAAAATCACTTTAAACATGCTAATTTTAGCTCTAACACTGATGATCCACCTACAAATGTGAACTGACGTTCAAAAATAAAACATTTGAAAACGGACCATTTTCCACATTTCTGAAGCATGACGTAATTGGGGGGTGTTATCTCTTTTGTCGAAAATCAGCCGTTTTTGCTCGAACATTAAATGCCTCCAAATGGTATTTAATTAACTTCCCGAGCCCCTGGAAGCATGAAAATCACTTTAAACATGCTAATTTTAGCTCTAACACTGATGATCCACCTACAAATGTGAACTGACGTTCAAAAATAAAACATTTGAAAACGGACCATTTTCCACATTTCTGAAGCATGACGTAATGGGGGGGTGTTATCTCTTTTGTCGAAAATCAGCCGTTTTTGCTCGAACATTAAATGCCTCCAAATGGTATTTATTTCACTTCCCGAGCCCCTGGAAGCATGAAAATCACTTTAAACATGCTAATTTTAGCTCTAACACTGATGATCCATCTACAAATGTGAACTGACGTTCAAAAATAAAACATTTGAAAACGGACCATTTTCCACATTTCTGAAGCATGACGTAATGGGGGGGTGTTATCTCTTTTGTCGAAAATCAGCCGTTTTTGCTCTAACATTAAATGCCTCCAAATGGTATTTAATTAACTTCCCGGGGTGAAGAAACCCTTTTTGAGAACTCAGAGTGAGTAAATTGGCCATTTTCATGCACTTTTAACCATTCCATAAATCTTGTGTTTTGGGCCCCTGGAAGCATGAAAATCACTTTAAACATGCTAATTTTAGCTCTAACACTGATGATCCACCTACAAATGTGAACTGACGTTCAAAAATAAAACATTTGAAAACGGACCATTTTCCACATTTCTGAAGCATGACGTAATTGGGGGGTGTTATCTCTTTTGTCGAAAATCAGCCGTTTTTGCTCGAACATTAAATGCCTCCAAATGGTATTTAATTAACTTCCCGAGCCCCTGGAAGCATGAAAATCACTTTAAACATGCTAATTTTAGCTCTAACACTGATGATCCACCTACAAATGTGAACTGACGTTCAAAAATAAAACATTTGAAAACGGACCATTTTCCACATTTCTGAAGCATGACGTAATGGGGGGGTGTTATCTCTTTTGTCGAAAATCAGCCGTTTTTGCTCGAACATTAAATGCCTCCAAATGGTATTTATTTCACTTCCCGAGCCCCTGGAAGCATGAAATTCACTTTAAACATGCTATTTTTAGCTCTAACACTGATGATCCACCTACAAATGTGAACTGACGTTCAAAAATAAAACATTTGAAAATGGACCATTTTCCACATTTCTGAAGCATGACGTAATGGGGGGGGTGTTATCTCTTTTGTCGAAAATCAGCCGTTTTTGCTCTAACATTAAATGCCTCCAAATGGTATTTAATTAACTTCCCGGGGTGAAGAAACCCTTTTTGAGAACTCAGAGTGAGTAAATTGGCCATTTTCATGCACTTTTAACCATTCCATAAATCTTGTGTTTTGGGCCCCTGGAAGCATGAAAATCACTTTAAACATGCTAATTTTAGCTCTAACACTGATGATCCACCTACAAATGTGAACTGACGTTCAAAAATAAAACATTTGAAAACGGACCATTTTCCACATTTCTGAAGCATGACATAATGGGGGGGTGTTATCTCTTTTGTCGAAAATCAGCCGTTTTTGCTCGAACATTAAATGCCTCCAAATTGTATTTATTTCACTTCCTGAGCCCCTGGAAGCATGAAAATCACTTTAAACATGCTAATTTTAGCTCTAACACTGATGATCCACCTACAAATGTGAACTTACGTTCAAAAATAAAACATTTCAAAACGGACCATTTTCCACATTTCTGAAGCATGACATAATGGGGGGGTGTTATCTCTTTTGTCGAAAATCAGCCGTTTTTGCTCTAACATTAAATGCCTCCAAATGGTATTTAATTAACTTCCCGAGCCCCTGGAAGCATGAAAATCACTTTAAACATGCTAATTTTAGCTCTAACACTGATGATCCACCTACAAATGTGAACTGACGTTCAAAAATAAAACATTTGAAAACGGACCATTTTCCACATTTCTGAAGCATGACGTAATGGGGGGGTGTTATCTCTTTTGTCGAAAATCAGCCGTTTTTGCTCTAACATTAAATGCCTCCAAATGGTATTTAATTAACTTCCCGGGGTGAAGAAACCCTTTTTGAGAACTCAGAGTGAGTAAATTGGCCATTTTCATGCACTTTTAACCATTCCATAAATCTTGTGTTTTGGGCCCCTGGAAGCATGAAAATCACTTTAAACATGCTAATTTTAGCTCTAACACTGATGATCCACCTACAAATGTGAACTGACGTTCAAAAATAAAACATTTGAAAACGGACCATTTTCCACATTTCTGAAGCATGACGTAATTGGGGGGTGTTATCTCTTTTGTCGAAAATCAGCCGTTTTTGCTCGAACATTAAATGCCTCCAAATGGTATTTAATTAACTTCCCGAGCCCCTGGAAGCATGAAAATCACTTTAAACATGCTAATTTTAGCTCTAACACTGATGATCCACCTACAAATGTGAACTGACGTTCAAAAATAAAACATTTGAAAACGGACCATTTTCCACATTTCTGAAGCATGACGTAATGGGGGGGTGTTATCTCTTTTGTCGAAAATCAGCCGTTTTTGCTCGAACATTAAATGCCTCCAAATGGTATTTATTTCACTTCCCGAGCCCCTGGAAGCATGAAATTCACTTTAAACATGCTATTTTTAGCTCTAACACTGATGATCCACCTACAAATGTGAACTGACGTTCAAAAATAAAACATTTGAAAATGGACCATTTTCCACATTTCTGAAGCATGACGTAATGGGGGGGGTGTTATCTCTTTTGTCGAAAATCAGCCGTTTTTGCTCTAACATTAAATGCCTCCAAATGGTATTTAATTAACTTCCCGGGGTGAAGAAACCCTTTTTGAGAACTCAGAGTGAGTAAATTGGCCATTTTCATGCACTTTTAACCATTCCATAAATCTTGTGTTTTGGGCCCCTGGAAGCATGAAAATCACTTTAAACATGCTAATTTTAGCTCTAACACTGATGATCCACCTACAAATGTGAACTGACGTTCAAAAATAAAACATTTGAAAACGGACCATTTTCCACATTGCTGAAGCATGACGTAATGGAGGGGTGTTATCTCTTTTGTCGAAAATCAGCCGTTTTTGCTCTAACATTAAATGCCCCCAAATGGTATTTAATTAACTTCCCGGGGTGAAGAAACCCTTTTTGAGAACTCAGAGTGAGTAAATTGGCCATTTTCATGCACTTTTAACCATTCCATGAATCTTGTGTTTTGGGCCCCTGGAAGCATGAAAATCACTTTAAACATGCTAATTTTAGCTCTAACACTGATGATCCACCTACAAATGTGAACTGACGTTCAAAAATAAAACATTTGAAAACGGACCATTTTCCACATTTCTGAAGCATGACGTAATGGGGGGGTGTTATCTCTTTTGTCGAAAATCAGCCGTTTTTGCTCTAACATTAAATGCCTCCAAATGGTATTTAATTAACTTCCCGGGGTGAAGAAACCCTTTTTGAGAACTCAGAGTGAGTAAATTGGCCATTTTCATGCACTTTTAACCATTCCATAAATCTTGTGTTTTGGGCCCCTGGAAGCATGAAAATCACTTTAAACATGCTAATTTTAGCTCTAACACTGATGATCCACCTACAAATGTGAACTGACGTTCAAAAATAAAACATTTGAAAACGGACCATTTTCCACATTTCTGAAGCATGACGTAATGGGGGGGTGTTATCTCTTTTGTCGAAAATCAGCCGTTTTTGCTCGAACATTAAATGCCTCCAAATGGTATTTAATTAACTTCCCGGGGTGAAGAAACCCTTTTTGAGAACTCAGAGTGAGTAAATTGGCCATTTTCATGCACTTTTAACCATTCCATAAATCTTGTGTTTTGGGCCCCTGGAAGCATGAAAATCACTTTAAACATGCTAATTTTAGCTCTAACACTGATGATCCACCTACAAATGTGAACTGACGTTCAAAAATAAAACATTTGAAAACGGACCATTTTCCACATTTCTGAAGCATGACGTAATGGGGGGGTGTTATCTCTTTTGTCGAAAATCAGCCGTTTTTGCTCGAACATTAAATGCCTCCAAATGGTATTTAATTAACTTCCCGGGGTGAAGAAACCCTTTTTGAGAACTCAGAGACGAGTAAATTGGCCATTTTCATGCACTTTTAACCATTCCATAAATCTTGTGTTTTGGGCCCCTGGAAGCATGAAAATCACTTTAAACATGCTAATTTTAGCTCTAACACTGATGATCCACCTACAAATGTGAACTGACGTTCAAAAATAAAACATTTGAAAACGGACCATTTTCCACATTTCTGAAGCATGACGTAATGGGGGGGTGTTATCTCTTTTGTCGAAAATCAGCCGTTTTTGCTCGAACATTAAATGCCTCCAAATGGTATTTAATTAACTTCCCGGGGTGAAGAAACCCTTTTTGAGAACTCAGAGACGAGTAAATTGGCCATTTTCATGCACTTTTAACCATTCCATAAATCTTGTGTTTTGGGACCCTGGAAGCATGAAAATCACTTTAAACATGCTAATTTTAGCTCTAACACTGATGATCCACCTACAAATGTGAACTGACGTTCAAAAATAAAACATTTGAAAACGGACCATTTTCCACATTTTTGAAGCATGACGTAATGGGGGGGTGTTATCTCTTTTGTCGAAAATCAGCCGTTTTTGCTCGAACATTAAATGCCTCCAAATGGTATTTAATTAACTTCCCGGGGTGAAGAAACCCTTTTTGAGAACTCAGAGTGAGTAAATTGGCCATTTTCATGCACTTTTAACCATTCAATAAATCTTGTGTTTTGGGCCCCTGGAAGCATGAAAATCACTTTAAACATGCTAATTTTAGCTCTAACACTGATGATCCACCTACAAATGTGAACTGACGTTCAAAAATAAAACATTTGAAAACGGACCATTTTCCACATTTCTGAAGCATGACGTAATGGGGGGGTGTTATCTCTTTTGTCGAAAATCAGCCGTTTTTGCTCGAACATTAAATGCCTCCAAATGGTATTTATTTCACTTCCCGAGCCCCTGGAACCATGAAAATCACTTTAAACATGCTAATTTTAGCTCTAACACTGATGATCCACCTACAAATGTGAACTTACGTTCAAAAATAAAACATTTGAAATCGGACCATTTTCCACATTTCTGAAGCATGACGTAATGGGGGGGTGTTATCTCTTTTGTCGAAAATCAGCCGTTTTTGCTCGAACATTAAATGCCTCCAAATGGTATTTAATTAACTTCCCGAGCCCCTGGAAGCATGAAAATCACTTTAAACATGCTAATTTTAGCTCTAACACTGATGATCCACCTACAAATGTGAACTGACGTTCAAAAATAAAACATTTGAAAACGGACCATTTTCTACATTTCTGAAGCATGACGTAATGGGGGGGTGTTATCTCTTTTGTCGAAAATCAGCCGTTTTTGCTCGAACATTAAATGCCTCCAAATGGTATTTAATTAACTTCCCGGGGTGAAGAAACCCTTTTTGAGAACTAAGAGTGAGTAAATTGGCCATTTTCATGCACTTTTAACCATTCCATAAATCTTGTGATTTGGGCCCCTGGAAGCATGAAAATCACTTTAAACATGCTAATTTTAGCTCTAACACTGATGATCCACCTACAAATGTGAACTGACGTTCAAAAATAAAACATTTGAAAACGGACCATTTTCCACTTTTCTGAAGCATGACGTAATGGGGGGGTGTTATCTCTTTTGTCGAAAATCAGCCGTTTTTGCTCGAACATTAAATGCCTCCAAATGGTATTTAATTAACTTCCCGGGGTGAAGAAACCCTTTTTGAGAACTCAGAGTGAGTAAATTGGCCATTTTCATGCACTTTTAACCATTCCATAAATCTTGTGTTTTGGGCCCCTGGAAGCATGAAAATCACTTTAAACATGCTAATTTTAGCTCTAACACTGATGATCCACCTACAAATGTGAACTGACGTTCAAAAATAAAACATTTGAAAACGGACCATTTTCCACATTTCTGAAGCATGACGTAATGGGGGGTGTTATCTCTTTTGTCGAAAATCAGCCGTTTTTGCTCTAACATTAAATGCCTCCAAATGGTATTTAATTAACTTCCCGGGGTGAAGAAACCCTTTTTGAGAACTCAGAGTGAGTAAATTGGCCATTTTCATGCACTTTTAACCATTCCATAAATCTTGTGTTTTGGGCCCCTGGAAGCATGAAAATCACTTTAAACATGCTAATTTTAGCGCTAACACTGATGATCCACCTACAAATGTGAACTGACGTTCAAAAATAAAACATTTGAAAACGGACCATTTTCCACATTTCTGAAGCATGACGTAATGGGGGGGTGTTATCTCTTTTGTCGAAAATCAGCCGTTTTTGCTCGAACATTAAATGCCTCCAAATGGTATTTATTTCACTTCCCGAGCCCCTGGAAGCATGAAAATCACTTTAAACATGCTAATTTTAGCTCTAACACTGATGATCCACCTACAAATGTGAACTTACGTTCAAAAATAAAACATTTCAAAACGGACCATTTTCCACATTGCTGAAGCATGACGTAATGGAGGGGTGTTATCTCTTTTGTCGAAAATCAGCCGTTTTTGCTCTAACATTAAATGCCTCCAAATGGTATTTAATTAACTTCCCGGGGTGAAGAAACCCTTTTTGAGAACTCAGAGTGAGTAAATTGGCCATTTTCATGCACTTTTAACCATTCCATAAATCTTGTGTTTTGGGCCCCTGGAAGCATGAAAATCACTTTAAACATGCTAATTTTAGCTCTAACACTGATGATCCACCTACAAATGTGAACTGACGTTCAAAAATAAAACATTTGAAAACGGACCATTTTCCACATTTCTGAAGCATGACGTAATGGGGGGGTGTTATCTCTTTTGTCGAAAATCAGCCGTTTTTGCTCGAACATTAAATGCCTCCAAATGGTATTTAATTAACTTCCCGAGCCCCTGGAAGCATGAAAATCACTTTAAACATGCTAATTTTAGCTCTAACACTGATGATCCACCTACAAATGTGAACTGACGTTCAAAAATAAAACATTTGAAATCGGACCATTTTCCACATTTCTGAAGCATGACGTAATGGGGGGGTGTTATCTCTTTTGTCGAAAATCAGCCGTTTTTGCTCGAACATTAAATGCCTCCAAATGGTATTTAATTAACTTCCCGAGCCCCTGGAAGCATGAAAATCACTTTAAACATGCTAATTTTAGCTCTAACACTGATGATCCACCTACAAATGTGAACTGACGTTCAAAAATAAAACATTTGAAAACGGACCATTTTCTACATTTCTGAAGCATGACGTAATGGGGGGGTGTTATCTCTTTTGTCGAAAATCAGCCGTTTTTGCTCGAACATTAAATGCCTCCAAATGGTATTTAATTAACTTCCCGGGGTGAAGAAACCCTTTTTGAGAACTAAGAGTGAGTAAATTGGCCATTTTCATGCACTTTTAACCATTCCATAAATCTTGTGATTTGGGCCCCTGGAAGCATGAAAATCACTTTAAACATGCTAATTTTAGCTCTAACACTGATGATCCACCTACAAATGTGAACTGACGTTCAAAAATAAAACATTTGAAAACGGACCATTTTCCACTTTTCTGAAGCATGACGTAATGGGGGGGTGTTATCTCTTTTGTCGAAAATCAGCCGTTTTTGCTCGAACATTAAATGCCTCCAAATGGTATTTAATTAACTTCCCGGGGTGAAGAAACCCTTTTTGAGAACTCAGAGTGAGTAAATTGGCCATTTTCATGCACTTTTAACCATTCCATAAATCTTGTGTTTTGGGCCCCTGGAAGCATGAAAATCACTTTAAACATGCTAATTTTAGCTCTAACACTGATGATCCACCTACAAATGTGAACTGACGTTCAAAAATAAAACATTTGAAAACGGACCATTTTCCACATTTCTGAAGCATGACGTAATGGGGGGTGTTATCTCTTTTGTCGAAAATCAGCCGTTTTTGCTCTAACATTAAATGCCTCCAAATGGTATTTAATTAACTTCCCGGGGTGAAGAAACCCTTTTTGAGAACTCAGAGTGAGTAAATTGGCCATTTTCATGCACTTTTAACCATTCCATAAATCTTGTGTTTTGGGCCCCTGGAAGCATGAAAATCACTTTAAACATGCTAATTTTAGCGCTAACACTGATGATCCACCTACAAATGTGAACTGACGTTCAAAAATAAAACATTTGAAAACGGACCATTTTCCACATTTCTGAAGCATGACGTAATGGGGGGGTGTTATCTCTTTTGTCGAAAATCAGCCGTTTTTGCTCGAACATTAAATGCCTCCAAATGGTATTTATTTCACTTCCCGAGCCCCTGGAAGCATGAAAATCACTTTAAACATGCTAATTTTAGCTCTAACACTGATGATCCACCTACAAATGTGAACTTACGTTCAAAAATAAAACATTTCAAAACGGACCATTTTCCACATTGCTGAAGCATGACGTAATGGAGGGGTGTTATCTCTTTTGTCGAAAATCAGCCGTTTTTGCTCTAACATTAAATGCCTCCAAATGGTATTTAATTAACTTCCCGGGGTGAAGAAACCCTTTTTGAGAACTCAGAGTGAGTAAATTGGCCATTTTCATGCACTTTTAACCATTCCATAAATCTTGTGTTTTGGGCCCCTGGAAGCATGAAAATCACTTTAAACATGCTAATTTTAGCTCTAACACTGATGATCCACCTACAAATGTGAACTGACGTTCAAAAATAAAACATTTGAAAACGGACCATTTTCCACATTTCTGAAGCATGACGTAATGGGGGGGTGTTATCTCTTTTGTCGAAAATCAGCCGTTTTTGCTCGAACATTAAATGCCTCCAAATGGTATTTAATTAACTTCCCGAGCCCCTGGAAGCATGAAAATCACTTTAAACATGCTAATTTTAGCTCTAACACTGATGATCCACCTACAAATGTGAACTGACGTTCAAAAATAAAACATTTGAAAACGGACCATTTTCCACATTTCTGAAGCATGACGTAATGGGGGGGTGTTATCTCTTTTGTCGAAAATCAGCCGTTTTTGCTCGAACATTAAATGCCTCCAAATGGTATTTATTTCACTTCCCGAGCCCCTGGAAGCATGAAAATCACTTTAAACATGCTAATTTTAGCTCTAACACTGATGATCCACCTACAAATGTGAACTGACGTTCAAAAATAAAACATTTGAAAATGGACCATTTTCCACATTTCTGAAGCATGACGTAATGGGGGGGGTGTTATCTCTTTTGTCGAAAATCAGCCGTTTTTGCTCTAACATTAAATGCCTCCAAATGGTATTTAATTAACTTCCCGGGGTGAAGAAACCCTTTTTGAGAACTCAGAGTGAGTAAATTGGCCATTTTCATGCACTTTTAACCATTCCATAAATCTTGTGTTTTGGGCCCCTGGAAGCATGAAAATCACTTTAAACATGCTAATTTTAGCTCTAACACTGATGATCCACCTACAAATGTGAACTGACGTTCAAAAATAAAACATTTCAAAACGGACCATTTTCCACATTTCTGAAGCATGACGTAATGGGGGGGTGTTATCTCTTTTGTCGAAAATCAGCCGTTTTTGCTCTAACATTAAATGCCTCCAAATGGTATTTAATTAACTTCCCGGGGTGAAGAAACCCTTTTTGAGAACTCAGAGTGAGTAAATTGGCCATTTTCATGCACTTTTAACCATTCCATAAATCTTGTGTTTTGGGCCCCTGGAAGCATGAAAATCACTTTAAACATGCTAATTTTAGCTCTAACACTGATGATCCACCTACAAATGTGAACTGACGTTCAAAAATAAAACATTTGAAAACGGACCATTTTCCACATTTCTGAAGCATGACGTAATGGGGGGGTGTTATCTCTTTTGTCGAAAATCAGCCGTTTTTGCTCGAACATTAAATGCCTCCAAATGGTATTTAATTAACTTCCCGGGGTGAAGAAACCCTTTTTGAGAACTCAGAGTGAGTAAATTGGCCATTTTCATGCACTTTTAACCATTCCATAAATCTTGTGTTTTGGGCCCCTGGAAGCATGAAAATCACTTTAAACATGCTAATTTTAGCTCTAACACTGATGATCCACCTACAAATGTGAACTGACGTTCAAAAATAAAACATTTGAAAACGGACCATTTTCCACATTTCTGAAGCATGACGTAATGGGGGGGTGTTATCTCTTTTGTCGAAAATCAGCCGTTTTTGCTCGAACATTAAATGCCTCCAAATGGTATTTAATTAACTTCCCGGGGTGAAGAAACCCTTTTTGAGAACTCAGAGTGAGTAAATTGGACATTTTCATGCACTTTTAACCATTCCATAAATCTTGTGTTTTGGGCCCCTGGAAGCATGAAAATCACTTTAAACATGCTAATTTTAGCTCTAACACTGATGATCCACCTACAAATGTGAACTGACGTTCAAAAATAAAACATTTGAAAACGGACCATTTTCCACATTTCTGAAGCATGACGTAATGGGGGGGTGTTATCTCTTTTGTCGAAAATCAGCCGTTTTTGCTCGAACATTAAATGCCTCCAAATGGTATTTATTTCACTTCCCGAGCCCCTGGAAGCATGAAAATCACTTTAAACATGCTAATTTTAGCTCTAACACTGATGATCCACCTACAAATGTGAACTTACGTTCAAAAATAAAACATTTGAAAACGGACCATTTTCCACATTTCTGAAGCATGACGTAATGGGGGGGTGTTATCTCTTTTGTCGAAAATCAGCCGTTTTTGCTCGAACATTAAATGCCTCCAAATGGTATTTAATTAACTTCCCGAGCCCCTGGAAGCATGAAAATCACTTTAAACATGCTAATTTTAGCTCTAACACTGATGATCCACCTACAAATGTGAACTGACGTTCAAAAATAAAACATTTGAAAACGGACCATTTTCCACATTTCTGAAGCATGACGTAATGGGGGGGTGTTATCTCTTTTGTCGAAAATCAGCCGTTTTTGCTCGAACATTAAATGCCTCCAAATGGTATTTAATTAACTTCCCGGGGTGAAGAAACCCTTTTTGAGAACTAAGAGTGAGTAAATTGGCCATTTTCATGCACTTTTAACCATTCCATAAATCTTGTGTTTTGGGCCCCTGGAAGCATGAAAATCACTTTAAACATGCTAATTTTAGCTCTAACACTGATGATCCACCTACAAATGTGAACTGACGTTCAAAAATAAAACATTTGAAAACGGACCATTTTCCACATTTCTGAAGCATGACGTAATGGGGGGTGTTATCTCTTTTGTCGAAAATCAGCCGTTTTTGCTCTAACATTAAATGCCTCCAAATGGTATTTAATTAACTTCCCGGGGTGAAGAAACCCTTTTTGAGAACTCAGAGTGAGTAAATTGGCCATTTTCATGCACTTTTAACCATTCCATAAATCTTGTGTTTTGGGCCCCTGGAAGCATGAAAATCACTTTAAACATGCTAATTTTAGCTCTAACACTGATGATCCACCTACAAATGTGAACTGACGTTCAAAAATAAAACATTTGAAAACGGACCATTTTCCACATTTCTGAAGCATGACGTAATGGGGGGGTGTTATCTCTTTTGTCGAAAATCAGCCGTTTTTGCTCGAACATTAAATGCCTCCAAATGGTATTTATTTCACTTCCCGAGCCCCTGGAAGCATGAAAATCACTTTAAACATGCTAATTTTAGCTCTAACACTGATGATCCACCTACAAATGTGAACTTACGTTCAAAAATAAAACATTTCAAAACGGACCATTTTCCACATTTCTGAAGCATGACGTAATGGGGGGGTGTTATCTCTTTTGTCGAAAATCAGCCGTTTTTGCTCTAACATTAAATGCCTCCAAATGGTATTTAATTAACTTCCCGAGCCCCTGGAAGCATGAAAATCACTTTAAACATGCTAATTTTAGCTCTAACACTGATGATCCACCTACAAATGTGAACTGACGTTCAAAAATAAAACATTTGAAAACGGACCATTTTCCACATTTCTGAAGCATGACGCAATGGGGGGGTGTTATCTCTTTTGTCGAAAATCAGCCGTTTTTGCTCTAACATTAAATGCCTCCAAATGGTATTTAATTAACTTCCCGGGGTGAAGAAACCCTTTTTGAGAACTCAGAGTGAGTAAATTGGCCATTTTCATGCACTTTTAACCATTCCATAAATCTTGTGTTTTGGGCCCCTGGAAGCATGAAAATCACTTTAAACATGCTAATTTTAGCTCTAACACTGATGATCCACCTACAAATGTGAACTGACGTTCAAAAATAAAACATTTGAAAACGGACCATTTTCCACATTTCTGAAGCATGACGTAATGGGGGGGTGTTATCTCTTTTGTCGAAAATCATCCGTTTTTGCTCGAACATTAAATGCCTCCAAATGGTATTTATTTCACTTCCCGAGCCCCTGGAAGCATGAAAATCACTTTAAACATGCTAATTTTAGCTCTAACACTGATGATCCACCTACAAATGTGAACTTACGTTCAAAAATAAAACATTTGAAAACGGACCATTTTCCACATTTCTGAAGCATGACGTAATGGGGGGGGTGTTATCTCTTTTGTCGAAAATCAGCCGTTTTTGCTCGAACATTAAATGCCTCCAAATGGTATTTAATTAACTTCCCGGGGTGAAGAAACCCTTTTTGAGAACTCAGAGTGAGTAAATTGGCCATTTTCAGGCACTTTTAACCATTCCATAAATCTTGTGTTTTGGGCCCCTGGAAGCATGAAAATCACTTTAAACATGCTAATTTTAGCTCTAACACTGATGATCCACCTACAAATGTGAACTGACGTTCAAAAATAAAACATTTGAAAACGGACCATTTTCCACATTTCTGAAGCATGACGTAATGGGGGGGTGTTATCTCTTTTGTCGAAAATCAGCCGTTTTTGCTCGAACATTAAATGCCTCCAAATGGTATTTAATTAACTTCCCGGGGTGAAGAAACCCTTTTTGAGAACTCAGAGTGAGTAAATTGGACATTTTCATGCACTTTTAACCATTCCATAAATCTTGTGTTTTGGGCCCCTGGAAGCATGAAAATCACTTTAAACATGCTAATTTTAGCTCTAACACTGATGATCCACCTACAAATGTGAACTGACGTTCAAAAATAAAACATTTGAAAACGGACCATTTTCCACATTTCTGAAGCATGACGTAATGGGGGGGTGTTATCTCTTTTGTCGAAAATCAGCCGTTTTTGCTCGAACATTAAATGCCTCCAAATGGTATTTATTTCACTTCCCGAGCCCCTGGAAGCATGAAAATCACTTTAAACATGCTAATTTTAGCTCTAACACTGATGATCCACCTACAAATGTGAACTTACGTTCAAAAATAAAACATTTGAAAAGGGACCATTTTCCACATTTCTGAAGCATGACGTAATGGGGGGGTGTTATCTCTTTTGTCGAAAATCAGCCGTTTTTGCTCGAACATTAAATGCCTCCAAATGGTATTTAATTAACTTCCCGAGCCCCTGGAAGCATGAAAATCACTTTAAACATGCTAATTTTAGCTCTAACACTGATGATCCACCTACAAATGTGAACTGACGTTCAAAAATAAAACATTTGAAAACGGACCATTTTCCACATTTCTGAAGCATGACGTAATGGGGGGGTGTTATCTCTTTTGTCGAAAATCAGCCGTTTTTGCTCGAACATTAAATGCCTCCAAATGGTATTTAATTAACTTCCCGGGGTGAAGAAACCCTTTTTGAGAACTAAGAGTGAGTAAATTGGCCATTTTCATGCACTTTTAACCATTCCATAAATCTTGTGTTTTGGGCCCCTGGAAGCATGAAAATCACTTTAAACATGCTAATTTTAGCTCTAACACTGATGATCCACCTACAAATGTGAACTGACGTTCAAAAATAAAACATTTGAAAACGGACCATTTTCCACATTTCTGAAGCATGACGTAATGGGGGGGTGTTATCTCTTTTGTCGAAAATCAGCCGTTTTTGCTCGAACATTAAATGCCTCCAAATGGTATTTAATTAACTTCCCGGGGTGAAGAAACCCTTTTTGAGAACTCAGAGTGAGTAAATTGGCCATTTTCATGCACTTTTAACCATTCCATAAATCTTGTGTTTTGGGCCCCTGGAAGCATGAAAATCACTTTAAACATGCTAATTTTAGCTCTAACACTGATGATCCACCTACAAATGTGAACTGACGTTCAAAAATAAAACATTTGAAAACGGACCATTTTCCACATTTCTGAAGCATGACGTAATGGGGGGTGTTATCTCTTTTGTCGAAAATCAGCCGTTTTTGCTCTAACATTAAATGCCTCCAAATGGTATTTAATTAACTTCCCGGGGTGAAGAAACCCTTTTTGAGAACTCAGAGTGAGTAAATTGGCCATTTTCATGCACTTTTAACCATTCCATAAATCTTGTGTTTTGGGCCCCTGGAAGCATGAAAATCACTTTAAACATGCTAATTTTAGCTCTAACACTGATGATCCACCTACAAATGTGAACTGACGTTCAAAAATAAAACATTTGAAAACGGACCATTTTCCACATTTCTGAAGCATGACGTAATGGGGGGGTGTTATCTCTTTTGTCGAAAATCAGCCGTTTTTGCTCGAACATTAAATGCCTCCAAATGGTATTTATTTCACTTCCCGAGCCCCTGGAAGCATGAAAATCACTTTAAACATGCTAATTTTAGCTCTAACACTGATGATCCACCTACAAATGTGAACTTACGTTCAAAAATAAAACATTTCAAAACGGACCATTTTCCACATTTCTGAAGCATGACGTAATGGGGGGGTGTTATCTCTTTTGTCGAAAATCAGCCGTTTTTGCTCTAACATTAAATGCCTCCAAATGGTATTTAATTAACTTCCCGAGCCCCTGGAAGCATGAAAATCACTTTAAACATGCTAATTTTAGCTCTAACACTGATGATCCACCTACAAATGTGAACTGACGTTCAAAAATAAAACATTTGAAAACGGACCATTTTCCACATTTCTGAAGCATGACGCAATGGGGGGGTGTTATCTCTTTTGTCGAAAATCAGCCGTTTTTGCTCTAACATTAAATGCCTCCAAATGGTATTTAATTAACTTCCCGGGGTGAAGAAACCCTTTTTGAGAACTCAGAGTGAGTAAATTGGCCATTTTCATGCACTTTTAACCATTCCATAAATCTTGTGTTTTGGGCCCCTGGAAGCATGAAAATCACTTTAAACATGCTAATTTTAGCTCTAACACTGATGATCCACCTACAAATGTGAACTGACGTTCAAAAATAAAACATTTGAAAACGGACCATTTTCCACATTTCTGAAGCATGACGTAATGGGGGGGGTGTTATCTCTTTTGTCGAAAATCAACCGTTTTTGCTCGAACATTAAATGCCTCCAAATGGTATTTATTTCACTTCCCGAGCCCCTGGAAGCATGAAAATCACTTTAAACATGCTAATTTTAGCTCTAACACTGATGATCCACCTACAAATGTGAACTTACGTTCAAAAATAAAACATTTGAAAACGGACCATTTTCCACATTTCTGAAGCATGACGTAATGGGGGGGTGTTATCTCTTTTGTCGAAAATCAGCCGTTTTTGCTCGAACATTAAATGCCTCCAAATGGTATTTAATTAACTTCCCGGGGTGAAGAAACCCTTTTTGAGAACTCAGAGTGAGTAAATTGGCCATTTTCATGCACTTTTAACCATTCCATAAATCTTGTGTTTTGGGCCCCAAGAAGCATGAAAATCACTTTAAACATGCTAATTTTAGCTCTAACACTGATGATCCACCTACAAATGTGAACTGACGTTCAAAAATAAAACATTTGAAAACGGACCATTTCCCACATTTCTGAAGCATGACGTAATGGGGGGGTGTTATCTCTTTTGTCGAAAATCAGCCGTTTTTGCTCGAACATTAAATGCCTCCAAATGGTATTTAATTAACTTCCCGAGCCCCTGGAAGCATGAAAATCACTTTAAACATGCTAATTTTAGCTCTAACACTGATGATCCACCTACAAATGTGAACTGACGTTCAAAAATAAAACATTTGAAAACGGACCATTTTCCACATTTCTGAAGCATGACGTAATGGGGGGGTGTTATCTCTTTTGTCGAAAATCAGCCGTTTTTGCTTGAACATTAAATGCCTCCAAATGGTATTTAATTAACTTCCCGAGCCCCTGGAAGCATGAAAATCACTTTAAACATGCTAATTGTAACTCTAACACTGATGATCCACCTACAAATGTGAACTGACGTTCAAAAATAAAACATTTGAAAACGGACCATTTTCCACATTTCTGAAGCATGACGTAATGGGGGGGTGTTATCTCTTTTGTCGAAAATCAGCCGTTTTTGCTCAAACATTAAATGCCTCCAAATGGTATTTAATTAACTTCCCGAGCCCCTGGAAGCATGAAAATCACTTTAAACATGCTAATTTTAGCTCTAACACTGATGATCCACCTACAAATGTGAACTGACGTTCAAAAATGAAACATTGGAAAACGGACCATTTTCCACATTTCTGAAGCATGACGTAATGGGGGGGTGTTATCTCTTTTGTCGAAAATCAGCCATTTTTGCTCGAACATTAAATGCCTCCAAATGGTATTTAATTAACTTCCCGGGGTGAAGAAACCCTTTTTGAGAACTCAGAGTGAGTAAATTGGCCATTTTCATGCACTTTTAACCATTCCATAAATCTTGTGTTTTGGGCCCCAAGAAGCATGAAAATCACTTTAAACATGCTAATTTTAGCTCTAACACTGATGATCCACCTACAAATGTGAACTGACGTTCAAAAATAAAACATTTGAAAACGGACCATTTTCCACATTTCTGAAGCATGACGTAATGGGGGGGTGTTATCTCTTTTGTCGAAAATCAGCCGTTTTTGCTCGAACATTAAATGTCTCCAAATGGTATTTAATTAACTTCCCGAGCCCCTGGAAGCATGAAAATCACTTTAAACATGCTAATTTTAGCTCTAACACTGATGATCCACCTACAAATGTGAACTGACGTTCAAAAATAAAACATTTGAAAACGGACCATTTTCCACATTTCTGAAGCATGACGTAATGGGGGGGGTGTTATCTCTTTTGTCGAAAATCAGCCGTTTTTGCTCGAACATTAAATGCCTCCAAATGGTATTTAATTAACTTTCCGAGCCCCTGGAAGCATGAAAATCACTTTAAACATGCTAATTTTAGCTCTAACACTGATGATCCACCTACAAATGTGAACTGACGTTCAAAAATGAAACATTTGAAAACGGACCATTTTCCACATTTCTGAAGCATGACGTAATGGGGGGGTGTTATCTCTTTTGTCGAAAATCAGCCTTTTTTGCTCTAACATTAAATGCCTCCAAATGGTATTTAATTAACTTCCCGGGGTGAAGAAACCCTTTTTGAGAACTCAGAGTGAGTAAATTGGCCATTTTCATGCACTTTTAACCATTCCATAAATCTTGTGTTTTGGGCCCCTGGAAGCATGAAAATCACTTTAAACATGCTAATTTTAGCTCTAACACTGATGATCCACCTACAAATGTGAACTGACGTTCAAAAATAAAACATTTGAAAACGGACCATTTTCCACATTTCTGAAGCATGACGTAATGGGGGGGTGTTATCTCTTTTGTCGAAAATCAGCCGTTTTTGCTCGAACATTAAATGCCTCCAAATGGTATTTAATTAACTTCCCGGGGTGAAGAAACCCTTTTTGAGAACTCAGAGTGAGTAAATTGGCCATTTTCATGCACTTTTAACCATTCCATAAATCTTGTGTTTTGGGCCCCTGGAAGCATGAAAATCACTTTAAACATGCTAATTTTAGCTCTAACACTGATGATCCACCTACAAATGTGAACTGACGTTCAAAAATAAAACATTTGAAAACGGACCATTTTCCACATTTCTGAAGCATGACGTAATGGGGGGGTGTTATCTCTTTTGTCGAAAATCAGCCGTTTTTGCTCGAACATTAAATGCCTCCAAATGGTATTTAATTAACTTCCCGGGGTGAAGAAACCCTTTTTGAGAACTCAGAGTGAGTAAATTGGCCATTTTCATGCACTTTTAACCATTCCATAAATCTTGTGTTTTGGGCCCCTGGAAGCATGAAAATCACTTTAAACATGCTAATTTAGCTCTAACACTGATGATCCACCTACAAATGTGAACTGACGTTCAAAAATGAAACATTTGAAAACGGACCATTTTCCACATTTCTGAAGCATGACGTAATGGGGGGGGTGTTATCTCTTTTGTCGAAAATCAGCCTTTTTTGCTCTAACATTAAATGCCTCCAAATGGTATTTAATTAACTTCCCGGGGTGAAGAAACCCTTTTTGAGAACTCAGAGTGAGTAAATTGGCCATTTTCATGCACTTTTAACCATTCCATAAATCTTGTGTTTTGGGCCCCTGGAAGCATGAAAATCACTTTAAACATGCTAATTTTAGCTCTAACACTGATGATCCACCTACAAATGTGAACTGACGTTCAAAAATAAAACATTTGAAAACGGACCATTTTCCACATTTCTGAAGCATGACGTAATGGGGGGGTGTTATCTCTTTTGTCGAAAATCAGCCGTTTTTGCTCGAACATTAAATGCCTCCAAATGGTATTTAATTAACTTCCCGGGGTGAAGAAACCCTTTTTGAGAACTCAGAGTGAGTAAATTGGCCATTTTCATGCACTTTTAACCATTCCATAAATCTTGTGTTTTGGGCCCCTGGAAGCATGAAAATCACTTTAAACATGCTAATTTTAGCTCTAACACTGATGATCCACCTACAAATGTGAACTGACGTTCAAAAATAAAACATTTGAAAACGGACCATTTTCCACATTTCTGAAGCATGACGTAATGGGGGGGTGTTATCTCTTTTGTCGAAAATCAGCCGTTTTTGCTCGAACATTAAATGCCTCCAAATGGTATTTAATTAACTTCCCGGGGTGAAGAAACCCTTTTTGAGAACTCAGAGTGAGTAAATTGGCCATTTTCATGCACTTTTAACCATTCCATAAATCTTGTGTTTTGGGCCCCTGGAAGCATGAAAATCACTTTAAACATGCTAATTTTAGCTCTAACACTGATGATCCACCTACAAATGTGAACTGACGTTCAAAAATAAAACATTTGAAAACGGACCATTTTCCACATTTCTGAAGCATGACGTAATGGGGGGGTGTTATCTCTTTTGTCGAAAATCAGCCGTTTTTGCTCGAACATTAAATGCCTCCAAATGGTATTTAATTAACTTCCCGGGGTGAAGAAACCCTTTTTGAGAACTCAGAGTGAGTAAATTGGCCATTTTCATGCACTTTTAACCATTCCATAAATCTTGTGTTTTGGGCCCCTGGAAGCATGAAAATCACTTTAAACATGCTAATTTTAGCTCTAACACTGATGATCCACCTACAAATGTGAACTGACGTTCAAAAATAAAACATTTGAAAACGGACCATTTTCCACATTTCTGGAGCATGACGTAATGGGGGGGTGTTATCTCTTTTGTCGAAAATCAGCCGTTTTTGCTCGAACATTAAATGCCTCCAAATGGTATTTAATTAACTTCCCGGGGTGAAGAAACCCTTTTTGAGAACTCAGAGTGAGTAAATTGGCCATTTTCATGCACTTTTAACCATTCCATAAATCTTGTGTTTTGGGCCCCTGGAAGCATGAAAATCACTTTAAACATGCTAATTTTAGCTCTAACACTGATGATCCACCTACAAATGTGAACTGACGTTCAAAAATAAAACATTTGAAAACGGACCATTTTCCACATTTCTGAAGCATGACGTAATGGGGGGGTGTTATCTCTTTTGTCGAAAATCAGCCGTTTTTGCTCGAACATTAAATGCCTCCAAATGGTATTTATTTCACTTCCCGAGCCCCTGGGAGCATGAAAATCACTTTAAACATGCTAATTTTAGCTCTAACACTGATGATCCACCTACAAATGTGAACTGACGTTCAAAAATAAAACATTTGAAAACGGACCATTTTCCACATTTCTGAAGCATGACGTAATGGGGGGGTGTTATCTCTTTTGTCGAAAATCAGCCGTTTTTGCTCGAACATTAAATGCCTCCAAATGGTATTTAATTAACTTCCCGGGGTGAAGAAACCCTTTTTGAGAACTCAGAGTGAGTAAATTGGCCATTTTCATGCACTTTTAACCATTCCATAAATCTTGTGTTTTGGGCCCCTGGAAGCATGAAAATCACTTTAAACATGCTAATTTTAGCTCTAACACTGATGATCCACCTACAAATGTGAACTGACGTTCAAAAATAAAACATTTGAAAACGGACCATTTTCCACATTTCTGAAGCATGACGTAATGGGGGGGTGTTATCTCTTTTGTCGAAAATCAGCCGTTTTTGCTCGAACATTAAATGCCTCCAAATGGTATTTAATTAACTTCCCGGGGTGAAGAAACCCTTTTTGAGAACTCAGAGTGAGTAAATTGGCCATTTTCATGCACTTTTAACCATTCCATAAATCTTGTGTTTTGGGCCCCTGGAAGCATGAAAATCACTTTAAACATGCTAATTTTAGCTCTAACACTGATGATCCACCTACAAATGTGAACTGACGTTCAAAAATGAAACATTTGAAAACGGACCATTTTCCACATTTCTGAAGCATGACGTAATGGGGGGGGTGTTATCTCTTTTGTCGAAAATCAGCCTTTTTTGCTCTAACATTAAATGCCTCCAAATGGTATTTAATTAACTTCCCGGGGTGAAGAAACCCTTTTTGAGAACTCAGAGTGAGTAAATTGGCCATTTTCATGCACTTTTAACCATTCCATAAATCTTGTGTTTTGGGCCCCTGGAAGCATGAAAATCACTTTAAACATGCTAATTTTAGCTCTAACACTGATGATCCACCTACAAATGTGAACTGACGTTCAAAAATAAAACATTTGAAAACGGACCATTTTCCACATTTCTGGAGCATGACGTAATGGGGGGGTGTTATCTCTTTTGTCGAAAATCAGCCGTTTTTGCTCGAACATTAAATGCCTCCAAATGGTATTTAATTAACTTCCCGGGGTGAAGAAACCCTTTTTGAGAACTCAGAGTGAGTAAATTGGCCATTTTCATGCACTTTTAACCATTCCATAAATCTTGTGTTTTGGGCCCCTGGAAGCATGAAAATCACTTTAAACATGCTAATTTTAGCTCTAACACTGATGATCCACCTACAAATGTGAACTGACGTTCAAAAATAAAACATTTGAAAACGGACCATTTTCCACATTTCTGAAGCATGACGTAATGGGGGGGTGTTATCTCTTTTGTCGAAAATCAGCCGTTTTTGCTCGAACATTAAATGCCTCCAAATGGTATTTAATTAACTTCCCGGGGTGAAGAAACCCTTTTTGAGAACTCAGAGTGAGTAAATTGGCCATTTTCATGCACTTTTAACCATTCCATAAATCTTGTGTTTTGGGCCCCTGGAAGCATGAAAATCACTTTAAACATGCTAATTTTAGCTCTAACACTGATGATCCACCTACAAATGTGAACTGACGTTCAAAAATAAAACATTTGAAAACGGACCATTTTCCACATTTCTGAAGCATGACGTAATGGGGGGGTGTTATCTCTTTTGTCGAAAATCAGCCGTTTTTGCTCGAACATTAAATGCCTCCAAATGGTATTTAATTAACTTCCCGGGGTGAAGAAACCCTTTTTGAGAACTCAGAGTGAGTAAATTGGCCATTTTCATGCACTTTTAACCATTCCATAAATCTTGTGTTTTGGGCCCCTGGAAGCATGAAAATCACTTTAAACATGCTAATTTTAGCTCTAACACTGATGATCCACCTACAAATGTGAACTGACGTTCAAAAATAAAACATTTGAAAACGGACCATTTTCCACATTTCTGGAGCATGACGTAATGGGGGGGTGTTATCTCTTTTGTCGAAAATCAGCCGTTTTTGCTCGAACATTAAATGCCTCCAAATGGTATTTAATTAACTTCCCGGGGTGAAGAAACCCTTTTTGAGAACTCAGAGTGAGTAAATTGGCCATTTTCATGCACTTTTAACCATTCCATAAATCTTGTGTTTTGGGCCCCTGGAAGCATGAAAATCACTTTAAACATGCTAATTTTAGCTCTAACACTGATGATCCACCTACAAATGTGAACTGACGTTCAAAAATAAAACATTTGAAAACGGACCATTTTCCACATTTCTGAAGCATGACGTAATGGGGGGGTGTTATCTCTTTTGTCGAAAATCAGCCGTTTTTGCTCGAACATTAAATGCCTCCAAATGGTATTTATTTCACTTCCCGAGCCCCTGGGAGCATGAAAATCACTTTAAACATGCTAATTTTAGCTCTAACACTGATGATCCACCTACAAATGTGAACTGACGTTCAAAAATAAAACATTTGAAAACGGACCATTTTCCACATTTCTGAAGCATGACGTAATGGGGGGGTGTTATCTCTTTTGTCGAAAATCATCCGTTTTTGCTCGAACATTAAATGCCTCCAAATGGTATTTATTTCACTTCCCGAGCCCCTGGAAGCATGAAAATCACTTTAAACATGCTAATTTTAGCTCTAACACTGATGATCCACCTACAAATGTGAACTTACGTTCAAAAATAAAACATTTGAAAACGGACCATTTTCCACATTTCTGAAGCATGACGTAATGGGGGGGGTGTTATCTCTTTTGTCGAAAATCAGCCGTTTTTGCTCGAACATTAAATGCCTCCAAATGGTATTTAATTAACTTCCCGGGGTGAAGAAACCCTTTTTGAGAACTCAGAGTGAGTAAATTGGCCATTTTCATGCACTTTTAACCATTCCATAAATCTTGTGTTTTGGGCCCCAAGAAGCATGAAAATCACTTTAAACATGCTAATTTTAGCTCTAACACTGATGATCCACCTACAAATGTGAACTGACGTTCAAAAATAAAACATTTGAAAACGGACCATTTTCCACATTTC
The DNA here is from genome assembly GCF_964263255.1 of Lissotriton vulgaris. NCBI lineage: Eukaryota > Metazoa > Chordata > Amphibia > Caudata > Salamandridae > Lissotriton > Lissotriton vulgaris. The sequence continues at coordinate 660,884 of NW_028243273.1, read as the reverse complement.
TGAAGCATGACGTAATGGGGGGGTGTTATCTCTTTTGTCGAAAATCAGCCGTTTTTGCTCGAACATTAAATGCCTCCAAATGGTATTTAATTAACTTCCCGAGCCCCTGGAAGCATGAAAATCACTTTAAACATGGTAATTTTAGCTCTAACACTGATGATCCACCTACAAATGTGAACTGACGTTCAAAAATAAAACATTTGAAAACGGACCATTTTCCACATTTCTGAAGCATGACGTAATGGGGGGGTGTTATCTCTTTTGTCGAAAATCAGCCGTTTTTGCTCGAACATTAAATGCCTCCAAATGGTATTTAATTAACTTCCCGGGGTGAAGAAACCCTTTTTGAGAACTCAGAGTGAGTAAATTGGCCATTTTCATGCACTTTTAACCATTCCATAAATCTTGTGTTTTGGGCCCCTGGAAGCATGAAAATCACTTTAAACATGCTAATTTTAGCTCTAACACTGATGATCCACCTACAAATGTGAACTGACGTTCAAAAATAAAACATTTGAAAACGGACCATTTTCCACATTTCTGAAGCATGACGTAATGGGGGGGTGTTATCTCTTTTGTCGAAAATCAGCCGTTTTTGCTCGAACATTAAATGCCTCCAAATGGTATTTATTTCACTTCCCGAGCCCCTGGGAGCATGAAAATCACTTTAAACATGCTAATTTTAGCTCTAACACTGATGATCCACCTACAAATGTGAACTGACGTTCAAAAATAAAACATTTGAAAACGGACCATTTTCCACATTTCTGAAGCATGACGTAATGGGGGGGTGTTATCTCTTTTGTCGAAAATCATCAGTTTTTGCTCGAACATTAAATGCCTCCAAATGGTATTTATTTCACTTCCCGAGCCCCTGGAAGCATGAAAATCACTTTAAACATGCTAATTTTAGCTCTAACACTGATGATCCACCTACAAATGTGAACTTACGTTCAAAAATAAAACATTTGAAAACGGACCATTTTCCACATTTCTGAAGCATGACGTAATGGGGGGGGTGTTATCTCTTTTGTCGAAAATCAGCCGTTTTTGCTCGAACATTAAATGCCTCCAAATGGTATTTAATTAACTTCCCGGGGTGAAGAAACCCTTTTTGAGAACTCAGAGTGAGTAAATTGGCCATTTTCATGCACTTTTAACCATTCCATAAATCTTGTGTTTTGGGCCCCAAGAAGCATGAAAATCACTTTAAACATGCTAATTTTAGCTCTAACACTGATGATCCACCTACAAATGTGAACTGACGTTCAAAAATAAAACATTTGAAAACGGACCATTTTCCACATTTCTGAAGCATGACGTAATGGGGGGGTGTTATCTCTTTTGTCGAAAATCAGCCGTTTTTGCTCGAACATTAAATGCCTCCAAATGGTATTTAATTAACTTCCCGAGTCCCTGGAAGCATGAAAATCACTTTAAACATGCTAATTTTAGCTCTAACACTGATGATCCACCTACAAATGTGAACTGACGTTCAAAAATAAAACATTTGAAAACGGACCATTTTCCACATTTCTGAAGCATGACGTAATGGGGGGGTGTTATCTCTTTTGTCGAAAATCAGCCGTTTTTGCTCGAACATTAAATGCCTCCAAATGGTATTTAATTAACTTCCCGAGCCCCTGGAAGCATGAAAATCACTTTAAACATGCTAATTTTAGCTCTAACACTGATGATCCACCTACAAATGTGAACTGACGTTCAAAAATAAAACATTTGAAAATGGACCATTTTCCACATTTCTGAAGCATGACGTAATGGGGGGGTGTTATCTCTTTTGTCGAAAATCAGCCGTTTTTGCTCGAACATTAAATGCCTCCAAATGGTATTTAATTAACTTCCCGGGTGAAGAAACCCTTTTTGAGAACTCAGAGTGAGTAAATTGGCCATTTTCATGCACTTTTAACCATTCCATAAATCTTGTGTTTTGGGCCCCTGGAAGCATGAAAATCACTTTAAACATGCTAATTTTAGCTCTAACACTGATGATCAACCTACAAATGTGAACTGACGTTCAAAAATAAAACATTTGAAAACGGACCATTTTCCACATTTCTGAAGCATGACGTAATGGGGGGGTGTTATCTCTTTTGTCGAAAATCAGCCGTTTTTGCTCTAACATTAAATGCCTCCAAATGGTATTTAATTAACTTCCCGGGGTGAAGAAACCCTTTTTGAGAACTCAGAGTGAGTAAATTGGCCATTTTCATGCACTTTTAACCATTCCATAAATCTTGTGTTTTGGGCCCCTGGAAGCATGAAAATCATTTTAAACATGCTAATTTTAGCTCTAACACTGATGATCCACCTACAAATGTGAACTGACGTTCAAAAATAAAACTTTTGAAAACGGACCATTTTCCACATTTCTGAAGCATGACGTAATGGGGGGGGTGTTATCTCTTTTGTCGAAAATCAGCCGTTTTTGCTCGAACATTAAATGCCTCCAAATGGTATTTAATTAACTTCCCGGGGTGAAGAAACCCTTTTTGAGAACTCAGAGTGAGTAAATTGGCCATTTTCATGCACTTTTAACCATTCCATAAATCTTGTGTTTTGGGCCCCAAGAAGCATGAAAATCACTTTAAACATGCTAATTTTAGCTCTTACACTGATGATCCACCTACAAATGTGAACTGACGTTCAAAAATAAAACATTTGAAAACGGACCATTTTCCACATTTCTGAAGCATGACGTAATGGGGGGGTGTTATCTCTTTTGTCGAAAATCAGCCGTTTTTGCTCGAACATTAAATGCCTCCAAATGGTATTTATTTCACTTCCCGAGCCCCTGGAAGCATGAAAATCACTTTAAACATGCTAATTTTAGCTCTAACACTGATGATCCACCTACAAATATGAACTGACGTTCAAAAATAAAACATTTGAAAACGGCCATTTTCCACATTTCTGAAGCATGACGTAATGGGGGGGTGTTATCTCTTTTGTCGAAAATCAGCCGTTTTTGCTCGAACATTAAATGCCTCCAAATGGTATTTAATTAACTTCCCGAGCCCCTGGAAGCATGAAAATCACTTTAAACATTCTAATTTTAGCTCTAACACTGATGATCCACCTACAAATGTGAACTGACGTTCAAAAATAAAACATTTGAAAACGGACCATTTTCCACATTTCTGAAGCATGACGTAATGGGGGGGTGTTATCTCTTTTGTCGAAAATCAGCCGTTTTTGCTCGAACATTAAATGCCTCCAAATGGTATTTATTTCACTTCCAGAGCCCCTGGAAGCATGAAAATCACTTTAAACATTCTAATTTTAGCTCTAACACTGATGATCCACCTACAAATGTGAACTGACGTTCAAAAATAAAACATTTGAAAACGGACCATTTTCCACATTTCTAAAGCATGACGTAATGGGGGGGTGTTAGCTCTTTTGTCGAAAATCAGCCGTTTTTGCTCGAACATTAAAATCCTCCAAATGGTATTTAATTAACTTCCCGGGGTGAAGAAACCCTTTTTGAGAACTCAGAGTGAGTAAATTGGCCATTTTCATGCACTTTTAACCATTCCATAAATCTTGTGTTTTGGGCCCCTGGAAGCATGAAAATCACTTTAAACATGCTAATTTTAGCTCTAACACTGATGATCCACCTACAAATGTGAACTGACGTTCAAAAATAAAACATTTGAAAACGGACCATTTTCCACATTTCTGAAGCATGACGTAATGGGGGGGTGTTATCTCTTTTGTCGAAAATCAGCCGTTTTTGCTCGAACATTAAATGCCTCCAAATGGTATTTAATTAACTTCCCGAGCCCCTGGAAGCATGAAAATCACTTTAAACATGCTAATTTTAGCTCTAACACTGATGATCCACCTACAAATGTGAACTGACGTTCAAAAATAAAACATTTGAAAACGGACCATTTTCCACATTTCTGAAGCATGACGTAATGGGGGGGTGTTATCTCTTTTGTCCAAAACCAGCCGTTTTTGCTCGAACATTAAATGCCTCCAAATGGTATTTAATTAACTTCCCGGGGTGAAGAAACCCTTTTTGAGAACTCAGAGTGAGTAAATTGGCCATTTTCATGCACTTTTAACCATTCCATAAATCTTGTGTTTTGGGCCCCTGGAAGCATGAAAATCACTTTAAACATGCTAATTTTAGCTCTAACACTGATGATCCACCTACAAATGTGAACTGACGTTCAAAAATAAAACATTTGAAAACGGACCATTTTCCACATTTCTGAAGCATGACGTAATGGGGGGGTGTTATCTCTTTTGTCGAAAATCAGCCGTTTTTGCTCGAACATTAAATGCCTCCAAATGGTATTTATTTCACTTCCCGAGCCCCTGGAAGCATGAAAATCACTTTAAACATGCTAATTTTAGCTCTAACACTGATGATCCACCTACAAATGTGAACTGACGTTCAAAAATAAAACATTTGAAAACGGACCATTTTCCACATTTCTGAAGCATGACGTAATGAGGGGGTGTCATCTCTTTTGTCGAAAAGCTGCCGTTTTTGCTCGAACATTAAATGCCTCCAAATGGTATTTATTTCACTTCCCGAGACCCTGGAAGCATGAAAATCACTTTAAACATGCTAATTTTAGCTCTAACACTGATGATCCACCTACAAATGTGAACTGACGTTCAAAAATAAAACATTTGAAAACGGACCATTTTCCACATTTCTGAAGCATGACGTAATGGGGGGGTGTTATCTCTTTTGTCGAAAATCAGCCGTTTTTGCTCGAACATTAAATGCCTCCAAATGGTATTTATTTCACTTCCCGAGCCCCTGGAAGCATGAAAATCACTTTAAACATGCTAATTTTAGCTCTAACACTGATGATCCACCTACAAATGTGAACTGACGTTCAAAAATAAAACATTTGAAAACGGACCATTTTCCACATTTCTGAAGCATGACGTAATGGGGGGGGTGTTATCTCTTTTGTCGAAAATCAGCCGTTTTTGCTCGAACATTAAATGCCTCCAAATGGTATTTAATTAACTTCCCGGGGTGAAGAAACCCTTTTTGAGAACTCAGAGTGAGTAAATTGGCCATTTTCATGCACTTTTAACCATTCCATAAATCTTGTGTTTTGGGCCCCTGGAAGCATGAAAATCACTTTAAACATGCTAATTTTAGCTCTAACAATGATGATCCACCTACAAATGTGAACTGACGTTCAAAAATAAAACATTTGAAAACGGACCATTTTCCACATTTCTGAAGCATGACGTAATGGGGGGGTGGTATCTCTTTTGTCGAAAATCAGCCGTTTTTGCTCGAACATTAAATGCCTCCAAATGGTATTTATTTCACTTCCCGAGCCCCTGGAAGCATGAAAATCACTTTAAAAATGCTAATTTTAGCTCTAACACTGATGATCCACCTACAAATGTGAACTGACGTTCAAAAATAAAACATTTGAAAACGGACCATTTTCCACATTTCTGAAGCATGACGTAATGGGGGGGTGTTATCTCTTTTGTCGAAAATCAGCCGTTTTTGCTCGAACATTAAATACCTCCAAATGGTATTTATTTCACTTCCCGAGCCCCTGGAAGCATGAAAATCACTTTAAACATGCTAATTTTAGCTCTAACACTGATGATCCACCTACAAATGTGAACTGACGTTCAAAAATAAAACATTTGAAAACGGACCATTTTCCACATTTCTGAAGCATGACGTAATGGGGGGGGTGTTATCTCTTTTGTCGAAAATCAGCCGTTTTTGCTCGAACATTAAATGCCTCCAAATGGTATTTAATTAACTTCCCGAGCCCCTGGAAGCATGAAAATCACTTTAAACATGCTAATTTTAGCTCTAACACTGATGATCCACCTACAAATGTGAACTGACGTTCAAAAATAAAACATTTGAAAACGGACCATTTTCCACATTTCTGAAGCATGACGTAATGGGGGGGTGTTATCTCTTTTGTCCAAAATCAGCCGTTTTTGCTCGAACATTAAATGCCTCCAAATGTTATTTATTTCACTTCCCGAGCCCCTGGAAGCATGAAAATCACTTTAAACATGCTAATTTTAGCTCTAACACTGATGATCCACCTACAAATGTGAACTGACGTTCAAAAATAAAACATTTGAAAACGGACCATTTTCCACATTTCTGAAGCATGACGTAATGGGGGGTGTTATCTCTTTTGTCGAAAATCAGCCGTTTTTGCTCGAACATTAAATGCCTCCAAATGGTATTTATTTCACTTCCCGAGCCCCTGGAAGCATGAAAATCACTTTAAACATGCTAATTTTAGCTCTAACACTGATGATCCACCTACAAATGTGAACTGACGTTCAAAAATAAAACATTTGAAAACGGACCATTTTCCACATTTCTGAAGCATGACGTAATGGGGGGGTGTTATCTCTTTTGTCGAAAATCAGCCGTTTTTGCTCGAACATTAAATGCCTCCAAATGGTATTTATTTCACTTCCCGAGCCCCTGGAAGCATGAAAATCACTTTAAACATGCTAATTTTAGCTCTAACACTGATGATCCACCTACAAATGTGAACTGACGTTCAAAAATAAAACATTTGAAAACGGACCATTTTCCACATTTCTGAAGCATGACGTAATGGGGGGGTGTTATCTCTTTTGTCGAAAATCAGCCGTTTTTGCTCGAACATTAAATGCCTCCAAATGGTATTTAATTAACTTCCCGGGGTGAAGAAACCCTTTTTGAGAACTCAGAGTGAGTAAATTGGCCATTTTCATGCACTTTTAACCATTCCATAAATCTTGTGTTTTGGGCCCCTGGAAGCATGAAAATCACTTTAAACATGCTAATTTTAGCTCTAACAATGATGATCCACCTACAAATGTGAACTGACGTTCAAAAATAAAACATTTGAAAACGGACCATTTTCCACATTTCTGAAGCATGACGTAATGGGGGGGTGGTATCTCTTTTGTCGAAAATCAGCCGTTTTTGCTCGAACATTAAATGCCTCCAAATGGTATTTATTTCACTTCCCGAGCCCCTGGAAGCATGAAAATCACTTTAAACATGCTAATTTTAGCTCTAACACTGATGATCCACCTACAAATGTGAACTGACGTTCAAAAATAAAACATTTGAAAACGGACCATTTTCCACATTTCTGAAGCATGACGTAATGGGGGGGTGTTATCTCTTTTGTCGAAAATCAGCCGTTTTTGCTCGAACATTAAATACCTCCAAATGGTATTTATTTCACTTCCCGAGCCCCTGGAAGCATGAAAATCACTTTAAACATGCTAATTTTAGCTCTAACACTGATGATCCACATACAAATGTGAACTGACGTTCAAAAATAAAACATTTGAAAACGGACCATTTTCCACATTTCTGAAGCATGACGTAATGGGGGGGGTGTTATCTCTTTTGTCGAAAATCAGCAGTTTTTGCTCGAACATTAAATGCCTCCAAATGGTATTTAATTAACTTCCCGAGCCCCTGGAAGCATGAAAATCACTTTAAACATGCTAATTTTAGCTCTAACACTGATGATCCACCTACAAATGTGAACTGACGTTCAAAAATAAAACATATGAAAACGGACCATTTTCCACATTTCTGAAGCATGACGTAATGGGGGGGTGTTATCTCTTTTGTCCAAAATCAGCCGTTTTTGCTCGAACATTAAATGCCTCCAAATGTTATTTATTTCACTTCCCGAGCCCCTGGAAGCATGAAAATCACTTTAAACATGCTAATTTTAGCTCTAACACTGATGATCCACCTACAAATGTGAACTGACGTTCAAAAATAAAACATTTGAAAACGGACCATTTTCCACATTTCTGAAGCATGACGTAATGGGGGGTGTTATCTCTTTTGTCAAAAATCAGCCGTTTTTGCTCGAACATTAAATGCCTCCAAATGGTATTTATTTCACTTCCCGAGCCCCTGGAAGCATGAAAATCACTTTAAACATGCTAATTTTAGCTCTAACACTGATGATCCACCTACAAATGTGAACTGACGTTCAAAAATAAAACATTTGAAAACGGACCATTTTCCACATTTCTGAAGCATGACGTAATGGGGGGGTGTTATCTCTTTTGTCGAAAATCAGCCGTTTTTGCTCGAACATTAAATGCCTCCAAATGGTATTTAATTAACTTCCCAGGGTGAAGAAACCCTTTTTGAGAACTCAGAGTGAGTAAATTGGCCATTTTCATGCACTTTTAACCATTCCATAAATCTTGTGTTTTGGGCCCCTGGAAGCATGAAAATCACTTTAAACATGCTAATTTTAGCTCTAACACTGATGATCCACCTACAAATGTGAACTGACGTTCAAAAATAAAACATTTGAAAACGGACCATTTTCCACATTTCTGAAGCATGACGTAATGGGGGGGTGTTATCTCTTTTGTCGAAAATCAGCCGTTTTTGCTCGAACATTAAATGCCTCCAAATGGTATTTATTTCACTTCCCGAGCCCCTGGAAGCATGCAAATCACTTTAAACATGCTAATTTTAGCTCTAACACTGATGATCCACCTACAAATGTGAACTGACGTTCAAAAATAAAACATTTGAAAACGGACCATTTTCCACATTTCTGAAGCATGACGTAATGGGGGGGTGTTATCTCTTTTGTCGAAAATCAGCCGTTTTTGCTCGAACATTAAATGCCTCCAAATGGTATTTATTTCACTTCCCGAGCCCCTGGAAGCATGAAAATCACTTTAAACATGCTAATTTTAGCTCTAACACTGATGATCCACCTACAAATGTGAACTGACGTTCAAAAATAAAACATTCGAAAACGGACCATTTTCCACATTTCTGAAGCATGACGTAATTGGGGGGGTGTTATCTCTTTTGTCGAAAATCAGATTGTTTTTGCTCGAACATTAAATGCCTCCAAATGGTATTTAATTAACTTCCAGAGCCCCTGGAAGCATGAAAATCACTTTAAACATGCTAATTTTAGCTCTAACACTGATGATCCACCTACAAATGTGAACTGACGTTCAAAAATAAAACATTTGAAAACGGACCATTTTCCACATTTCTGAAGCATGACGTAATGGGGGGGTGTTATCTCTTTTGTCGAAAATCAGCCGTTTTTGCTCGAACATTAAATGCCTCCAAATGGTATTTAATTAACTTCCCGGGGTGAAGAAACCCTTTTTGAGAACTCAGAGTGAGTAAATTGGCCATTTTCATGCACTTTTAACCATTCCATAAATCTTGTGTTTTGGGCCCCAAGAAGCATGAAAATCACTTTAAACATGCTAATTTTAGCTCTAACACTGATGATCCACCTACAAATGTGAACTGACGTTCAAAAATAAAACATTTGAAAACGGACCATTTTCCACATTTCTGAAGCATGACGTAATGGGGGGGTGTTATCTCTTTTGTCGAAAATCAGCCGTTTTTGCTCGAACATTAAATGCCTCCAAATGGTATTTAATTAACTTCCCGGGGTGAAGAAACCCTTTTTGAGAACTCAGAGTGAGTAAATTGGCCATTTTCATGCACTTTTAACCATTCCATAAATCTTGTGTTTTGGGCCCCAAGAAGCATGAAAATCACTTTAAACATGCTAATTTTAGCTCTAACACTGATGATCCACCTACAAATGTGAACTGACGTTCAAAAATAAAACATTTGAAAACGGACCATTTTCCACATTTCTGAAGCATGACGTAATGGGGGGGTGTTATCTCTTTTGTCGAAAATCAGCCGTTTTTGCTCTAACATTAAATGCCTCCAAATGGTATTTAATTAACTTCCCGGGGTGAAGAAACCCTTTTTGAGAACTCAGAGTGAGTAAATTGGCCATTTTCATGCACTTTTAACCATTCCATAAATCTTGTGTTTTGGGCCCCTGGAAGCATGAAAATCACTTTAAACATGCTAATTTTAGCTCTAACACTGATGATCCACCTACAAATGTGAACTGACGTTCAAAAATAAAACATTTGAAAACGGACCATTTTCCACATTTCTGAAGCATGACGTAATGGGGGGGTGTTATCTCTTTTGTCGAAAACCAGCCGTTTTTGCTCTAACATTAAATGCCTCCAAATGGTATTTAATTAACTTCCCGGGGTGAAGAAACCCTTTTTGAGAACTCAGAGTGAGTAAATTGGCCATTTTCATGCACTTTTAACCATTCCATAAATCTTGTGTTTTGGGCCCCTGGAAGCATGAAAATCACTTTAAACATGCTAATTTTAGCTCTAACACTGATGATCCACCTACAAATGTGAACTGACGTTCAAAAATAAAACATTTGAAAACGGACCATTTTCCACATTTCTGAAGCATGACGTAATGGGGGGGTGTTATCTCTTTTGTCGAAAATCAGCCGTTTTTGCTCTAACATTAAATGCCTCCAAATGGTATTTAATTAACTTCCCGGGGTGAAGAAACCCTTTTTGAGAACTCAGAGTGAGTAAATTGGCCATTTTCATGCACTTTTAACCATTCCATAAATCTTGTGTTTTGGGCCCCTGGAAGCATGAAAATCACTTTAAACATGCTAATTTTAGCTCTAACACTGATGATCCACCTACAAATGTGAACTGACGTTCAAAAATAAAACATTTGAAAACGGACCATTTTCCACATTTCTGAAGCATGACGTAATGGGGGGGTGTTATCTCTTTTGTCGAAAATCAGCCGTTTTTGCTCGAACATTAAATGCCTCCAAATGGTATTTATTTCTCTTCCCGAGCCCCTGGAAGCATGAAAATCACTTTAAACATGCTAATTTTAGCTCTAACACTGATGATCCACCTACAAATGTGAACTTACGTTCAAAAATAAAACATTTGAAAACGGACCATTTTCCACATTTCTGAAGCATGACGTAATGGGGGGGTGTTATCTCTTTTGTCGAAAATCAGCCGTTTTTGCTCGAACATTAAATGCCTCCAAATGGTATTTAATTAACTTCCCGAGCCCCTGGAAGCATGAAAATCACTTTAAACATTCTAATTTTAGCTCTAACACTGATGATCCACCTACAAATGTGAACTTACGTTCAAAAATAAAACATTTGAAAACGGACCATTTTCCACATTTCTGAAGCATGACGTAATGGGGGGGTGTTATCTCTTTTGTCGAAAATCAGCCGTTTTTGCTCGAACATTAAATGCCTCCAAATGGTATTTATTTCACTTCCCGAGCCCCTGGAAGCATGAAAATCACTTTAAACATGCTAATTTTAGCTCTAACACTGATGATCCACCTACAAATGTGAACTTACGTTCAAAAATAAAACATTTGAAAACGGACCATTTTCCACATTTCTGAAGCATGACGTAATGGGGGGGTGTTATCTCTTTTGTCGAAAATCAGCCGTTTTTGCTCGAACATTAAATGCCTCCAATTGGTATTTAATTAACTTCCCGAGCCCCTGGAAGCATGAAAATCACTTTAAACATGCTAATTTTAGCTCTAACACTGATGATCCACCTACAAATGTGAACTGACGTTCAAAAATAAAACATTTGAAAACGGACCATTTTCCACATTTCTAAAGCATGACGTAATGGGGGGGGTGTTAGCTCTTTCGTCGAAAATCAGCCGTTTTTGCTCGAACATTAAAATCCTCCAAATGGTATTTAATTAACTTGCCGGGGTGAAGAAACCCTTTTTGAGAACTCAGAGTGAGTAAATTGGCCATTTTCATGCACTTTTAACCATTCCATAAATCTTGTGTTTTGGGCCCCTGGAAGCATGAAAATCACTTTAAACATGCTAATTTTAGCTCTAACACTGATGATCCACCTACAAATGTGAACTGACGTTCAAAAATAAAACATTTGAAAACGGACCATTTTCCACATTTCTGAAGCATGACGTAATGGGGGGGTGTTATCTCTTTTGTGGAAAATCAGCCTTTTTTGCTCGAACATTAAATGCCTCCAAATGGTATTTATTTCACTTCCCGAGCCCCTGGAAGCATGAAAATCACTTTAAACATGCTAATTTTAGCTCTAACACTGATGATCCACCTACAAATGTGAACTGACGTTCAAAAATAAAACATTTGAAAACGGACCATTTTCCACATTTCTGAAGCATGACGTAATGGGGGGGTGTTATCTCTTTTGTCGAAAATCAGCCGTTTTTGCTCGAACATTAAATGTAATGTAATGTAATGTAATGTAAATGCCAATTTATAACGCGCGACAATCGCTCCAAGGAGCATCTAGGCGCCCAGAAAGGACCACCAGATGTTAGGTAGTTCCTATGCTTACTTGACCGAGACCCGAATTACACTAGGCTTCTGGCAGTTGTATCTTGTAGATTAAAGATCCAGGTTTTTAGGTGTTTACGGAAATCTATTTCTTTATCCAGTGATCTCAACTGGGGGGGGAGGGTATTCCATGCTTTTGCTCCCAGTACCGCCAGGGATTTACCCCCTCGAGTTTTAAGTCTAAAGCTTGGGACAGTAAGCAGGTTGGCCGTTGAAGAACGCAGTGCTCTGATTGGGCAGTATCTGCTGAATTTTTTCCTCAGGTAGGATGGGCCTAAGTTGTGGACAGCTCTAAAAGTAATTAAGAGTACTTTAAACAAGACCCTTTTTATAATAGGCAGCCAGTGTAATGCCTTGAGGGCTTTGGTTGCAGATGATCTTTTCGGCCACTTCAAAACCAACCTCGCCGCTGCATGTTGCACCATCTGAAGTTTGTGTGTGACAGCTTTATTTGTGCCAGCGTAGAGGCTATTACAGTAATCGATGCGTGATGTTACTAGTGCAACCGTAACTGTTTTCCTTGCTTCAAGGGGCAGAAGATCAAAGAACTTTCTCAGTCCCTTTATTACCCCAAAGCACATGCCTGCCACTCTAGCCGCTTGTTGTCTAAAAGACAAGTCAGAGTCAAAATGCACCCCCAGATTACGGGCCAAGTTGGTTGTATGAGGTGGTATTTCAGCTTTTTCTGGCCACCATAATCGTGGGATGAACTCATTATTTGGGCCTATAGGCATGATCTCTGTTTTGCCTGTGTTGCATTTCAGATGGTTTAGACGCATCCATTCGAAGGTGGCCGTTAGGCAACCTTTGAGATTTTCCTCCCAGGCTTGGTTATCCTTATCCATTACCAGGATAAGTTGTGTGTCATCGGCATAGGCTATAGCGTCTATGCCAAATGACGAAATCAATTTTATCAGGGGTGCGGTATAAACATTAAACAGGGTCGGGCTCAGGCTCGAACCCTGCGGGACTCCCGTCAACAGCGCTTTTTCACTGGAGCAGAATTCCCCCAGGGTCACCACTTGCCTCCTGTCACTTAAAAAGTTACTTATCCACTCAAGCACTGTCCCTGTGACGCCAGATGTTATTAGCCGGTCTAATAGGATGGCATGTGAGACCGTGTCGAAGGCCGCCGAAAGGTCTAATAAAATCAAGACGGCCTTCTTACCTTGGTCTAGGGCTGAGCGGATAGTTTCTGTGGTGAACAGGAGGGCCGATTCGGTGGAATGTTGGACCCTGAAACCTGCCTGGTTGGGGTGCCATGCATCACTATCTTCCAAGAAACGAGTAAGTTGTTTATTTACAATTGACTCTGTAACTTTACACAGGGCCGGAAGTAGTGAGATGGGTCGTAGGTTCGACAATGTGGTGGGGTCAGGGAGTTGTTTTTTTTGCAGTGGTTTCACCGCTGCCAGTTTCCACTCAGGGGGGACTTTGGCTGTGGACAGTGAGGTGTTGACAATGGCATTTATTATTGGATTGGCGATGTCCACAATGAGGTGTAAAAGTCTAACTGGACAGGGGTCAAAGGGGGATCCAGATTTTGTTGCCAGAATTCCTCTTTTGGTGTCCTCCAGACTAACTGGAAGGAAAGTTTTCAGCTGCATGGCTCCTTGCCTCACTATATCCTCCTCTATTCTGGGTTCTAATATAGGAACATCAAAGTCCTTTGTCAGCCCCTGTACTTTTCCCTCAAAGAAATCTGCGATCTTATCACAGAGTGCCTGCGAGGGCGGGATATCCTGCGCTAAACATTTAGGTTTGTTAAAGCCGTTGACAATTTTGAATATTTCCTTTTGTTTGCTGCTGGCTGTTTCTATTGCCAGCGAGAAGTACCTTTTTTTTGCTTGTTTGATCAGCGCATGATAGGCATTTTTTATCATTTTGTATTTGCTGCGTTCTGGGCTAGAGTAATTTTTTCGCCAGCTTCTTTCGGCTCTCCTGAGCTCTCCTTGTTTGTCTTTGAGATCTCGATCGAACCAGGGTGCAGATGTTTTCTTTCTACCCTGCCTCATTCTGTTTTTTCCCTGCCCGACTGTGCCTTTCAGATCATTCATCCATGTTCTGAAGCTGATGAGATTAGCAGGTACTACCAGCTGGGGTCTACAGTTCCTGGCTATGGTTGTAAGTTCTGGGTGGGACAATAACGTTTTCCATTCATCCCTTGTGACCATGCTGTGTTCCTTTTTAAAAACGTTTTCTCGGTAAGACATAAGAGGGAACGTAAAAGGAATCAGCATATGGTCAGTCCATATTTGGGGTCTAAGGGGGTAAGTTGTCAAAGCGTCTAGGTTGGTGGCAATGCAATCTATTGTATGCCCTGCCTCATGGGTGGCTAGGGTGTCTAGGATAGTCAGACCCATGACCTCCATGGTTTCCCGATAGGAGGCGGCAGAAGTATCGGTTGTGGACTCAAGGTGGATGTTTATGTCACCCATCAGAGTGAAATTAGAATACCTAAGTATCAATGGGCTGAGCACCTCTCCTATGTTACTCAGGAAACCCGCACAGGGTCCTGGTGGGCGGTAGATCAGAGCCCCCGAAAAGGAGAAGTTGTCATTGATTTTAATTATAAAACCCATCCCTTCTGCATCTGTTAACTCTTGCAGTGGTACCGTCGAGCAGCTGAGGGAGTCCCTATATATGATGGCCACTCCTCCACCACGTTGTTCATTCTCTCTATCTACTCTTTGTATACCATATCCAGGGGGCAGGGCATGAACCACATCTGGGGTGCACCAGGGTTTAAGCCATGTCTCCGTAATGAAGAGACAATCTAAGTTGTCATCTATCAATAGGTCCTGGATATGCTGGGCATGCCTCGGTACAGATCTGGCATTTATTAGGGCAGCTTGAAAGCTATCTTGGGGTGTTGAGAAGGCCGAAACCTGGGACCACAGAAAAGTGTGGCGGCAGGCCTGGCAGCTCACTGGTCCTGCCTCCAAATGGTATTTATTTCACTTCCCGAGCCCCTGGAAGCATGAAAATCACTTTAAACATGCTAATTTTAGCTCTAACACTGATGATCCACCTACAAATGTGAACTGACGTTCAAAAATAAAACATGTGAAAACGGACCATTTTCCACATTTCTAAAGCATGACGTAATGGGGGGGTGTTAGCTCTTTCGTCGAAAATCAGCCGTTTTTGCTCGAACATTAAAATCCTCCAAATGGTATTTAATTAACTTCCCGGGGTGAAGAAACCCTTTTTGAGAGCTCAGAGTGAGTAAATTGGCCATTTTCATGCACTTTTAACCATTCCATAAATCTTGTGTTTTGGGCCCCTGGAAGCATGAAAATCACTTTAAACATGCTAATTTTAGCTCTAACACTGATGATCCACCTACAAATGTGAACTGACGTTCAAAAATAAAACATTTGAAAACGGACCATTTTCCACATTTCTGAAGCATGACGTAATGGGGGGGGTGTTATCTCTTTTGTCGAAAATCAGCCGTTTTTGCTCTAACATTAAATGCCTCCAAATGGTATTTAATTAACTTCCCGGGGTGAAGAAACCCTTTTTGAGAACTCAGAGTGAGTAAATTGGCCATTTTCATGCACTTTTAACCATTCCATAAATCTTGTGTTTTGGGCCCCTGGAAGCATGAAAATCACTTTAAACATGCTAATTTTAGCTCTAACACTGATGATCCACCTACAAATGTGAACTGACGTTCAAAAATAAAACATTTGAAAACGGACCATTTTCCACATTTCTGAAGCATGACGTAATGGGGGGGTGTTATCTCTTTTGTCGAAAATCAGCCGTTTTTGCTCGAACATTAAATGCCTCCAAGTGGTATTTAATTAACTTCCCGGGGTGAAGAAACCCTTTTTGAGAACTCAGAGTGAGTAAATTGGCCATTTTCATGCACTTTTAACCATTCCATAAATCTTGTGTTTTGGGCCCCTGGAAGCATGAAAATCACTTTAAACATGCTAATTTTAGCTCTAACACTGATGATCCACCTACAAATGTGAACTGACGTTCAAAAATAAAACATTTGAAAACGGACCATTTTCCATATTTCTGAAGCATGACGTAATGGGGGGGTGTTATCTCTTTTGTCAAAAATCAGCCGTTTTTGCTCGAACATTAAATGCCTCCAAATGGTATTTAATTAACTTCCCGAGCCCCTGGAAGCATGAAAATCACTTTAAACATGCTAATTTTAGCTCTAACACTGATGATCCACCTACAAATGTGAACTGACGTTCAAAAATGAAACATTTGAAAACGGACCATTTTCCACATTTCTGAAGCATGACGTAATGGGGGGGTGTTATCTCTTTTGTCGAAAATCAGCCATTTTTGCTCTAACATTAAATGCCTCCAAATGATATTTAATTAACTTCCCGGGGTGAAGAAACCCTTTTTGAGAACTCAGAGTGAGTAAATTGGCCATTTTCATGCACTTTTAACCATTCCATAAATCTTGTGTTTTGGGCCCCTGGAAGCATGAAAATCACTTTAAACATGCTAATTTTAGCTCTAACACTGATGATCCACCTACAAATGTGAACTGACGTTCAAAAATAAAACATTTGAAAACGGACCATTTTCCACATTTCTGAAGCATGACGTAATGGGGAGGTGTTATCTCTTTTGTCGAAAATCAGCCGTTTTTGCTCTAACATTAAATGCCTCCAAATGGTATTTAATTAACTTCCCGGGGTGAAGAAACCCTTTTTGAGAACTCAGAGTGAGTAAATTGGCCATTTTCATGCACTTTTAACCATTCCATAAATCTTGTGTTTTGGGCCCCTGGAAGCATGAAAATCACTTTAAACATGCTAATTTTAGCTCTAACACTGATGATCCACCTACAAATGTGAACTGACGTTCAAAAATAAAACATTTGAAAACGGACCATTTTCCACATTTCTGAAGCATGACGTAATGGGAGGGTGTTATCTCTTTTGTCGAAAATCAGCCGTTTTTGCTCGAACATTAAATGCCTCCAAGTGGTATTTAATTAACTTCCCGGGGTGAAGAAACCCTTTTTGAGAACTCAGAGTGAGTAAATTGGCCATTTTCATGCACTTTTAACCATTCCATAAATCTTGTGTTTTGGGCCCCTGGAAGCATGAAAATCACTTTAAACATGCTAATTTTAGCTCTAACACTGATGATCCACCTACAAATGTGAACTGACGTTCAAAAATAAAACATTTGAAAACGGACCATTTTCCATATTTCTGAAGCATGACGTAATGGGGGGGTGTTATCTCTTTTGTCAAAAATCAGCCGTTTTTGCTCGAACATTAAATGCCTCCAAATGGTATTTAATTAACTTCCCGAGCCCCTGGAAGCATGAAAATCACTTTAAACATGCTAATTTTAGCTCTAACACTGATGATCCACCTACAAATGTGAACTGACGTTCAAAAATGAAACATTTGAAAACGGACCATTTTCCACATTTCTGAAGCATGACGTAATGGGGGGGTGTTATCTCTTTTGTCGAAAATCAGCCATTTTTGCTCTAACATTAAATGCCTCCAAATGATATTTAATTAACTTCCCGGGGTGAAGAAACCCTTTTTGAGAACTCAGAGTGAGTAAATTGGCCATTTTCATGCACTTTTAACCATTCCATAAATCTTGTGTTTTGGGCCCCTGGAAGCATGAAAATCACTTTAAACATGCTAATTTTAGCTCTAACACTGATGATCCACCTACAAATGTGAACTGACGTTCAAAAATAAAACATTTGAAAACGGACCATTTTCCACATTTCTGAAGCATGACGTAATGGGGGGGTGTTATCTCTTTTGTCGAAAATCAGCCGTTTTTGCTCTAACATTAAATGCCTCCAAATGGTATTTAATTAACTTCCCGGGGTGAAGAAACCCTTTTTGAGAACTCAGAGTGAGTAAATTGGCCATTTTCATGCACTTTTAACCATTCCATAAATCTTGTGTTTTGGGCCCCTGGAAGCATGAAAATCACTTTAAACATGCTAATTTTAGCTCTAACACTGATGATCCACCTACAAATGTGAACTGACGTTCAAAAATAAAACATTTGAAAACGGACCATTTTCCACATTTCTGAAGCATGACGTAATGGGAGGGTGTTATCTCTTTTGTCGAAAATCAGCCATTTTTGCTCGAACATTAAATGCCTCCAAATGGTATTTAATTAACTTCCCGGGGTGAAGAAACCCTTTTTGAGAACTCAGAGTGAGTAAATTGGCCATTTTCATGCACTTTTAACCATTCCATAAATCTTGTGTTTTGGGCCCCAAGAAGCATGAAAATCACTTTAAACATGCTAATTTTACCTCTAACACTGATGATCCACCTACAAATGTGAACTGACGTTCAAAAATAAAACATTTGAAAAAGGACCATTTTCCACATTTCTGAAGCATGACGTAATGGGGGGGTGTTATCTCTTTTGTCGAAAATCAGCCGTTTTTGCTCGAACATTAAATGCCTCCAAATGGTATTTATTTCACTTCCCGAGCCCCTGGAAGCATGAAAATCACTTTAAACATGCTAATTTTAGCTCTAACACTGATGATCCACCTACAAATGTGAACTGACGTTCAAAAATAAAACATTTGAAAACGGACCATTTTCCACATTTCTGAAGCATGACGTAATGGGGGGGTGTTATCTCTTTTGTCGAAAATCAGCCGTTTTTGCTCGAACATTAAATGCCTCCAAATGGTATTTAATTAACTTCCCGGGGTGAAGAAACCCTTTTTGAGAACTCAGAGTGAGTAAATTAGCCATTTTCATGCACTTTTAACCATTCCATAAATCTTGTGTTTTGGGCCCCTGGAAGCATGAAAATCACTTTAAACATGCTAATTTTAGCTCTAACACTGATGTTTCACCTACAAATGTGAACTGACGTTCAAAAATAAAACATTTGAAAACGGACCATTTTCCACATTTCTGAAGCATGACGTAATGGGGGGGTGTTATCTCTTTTGTCGAAAATCAGCCGTTTTTGCTCGAACATTAAATGCCTCCAAATGGTATTTATTTCACTTCCCCAGCCCCTGGAAGCATGAAAATCACTTTAAACATGCTAATTTTAGCTCTAACACTGATGATCCACCTACAAATGTGAACTGACGTTCAAAAATAAAACATTTGAAAACGGACCATTTTCCACATTTCTGAAGCATGACGTAATGGGGGGGTGTTATCTCTTTTGTCGAAAATCAGCCGTTTTTGCTCGAACATTAAATGCCTCCAAATGGTATTTAATTAACTTCCCGAGCCCCTGGAAGCATGAAAATCACTTTAAACATTCTAATTTTAGCTCTAACGCTGATGATCCACCTACAAATGTGAACTGACGTTCAAAAATGAAACATTTGAAAACGGACCATTTTCCACATTTCTGAAGCATGACGTAATGGGGGGGTGTTATCTCTTTTGTCGAAAATCAGCCGTTTTTGCTCGAACATTAAATGCCTTAAATGGTATTTAATTAACTTCCTGAGCCCCTGGAAGCATGAAAATCACTTTAAACATGCTAATTTTAGCTCTAACACTGATGATCCACCTACAAATGTGAACTGACGTTCAAAAATAAAACATTTGAAAACGGACCATTTTCCACATTTCTAAAGCATGACGTAATGGGGGGTGTTAGCTCTTTCGTCGAAAATCAGCCGTTTTTGCTCGAACATTAAAATCCTCCAAATGGTATTTAATTAACTTCCCGGGGTGAAGAAACCCTTTTTGAGAACTCAGAGTGAGTAAATTGGCCATTTTCATGCACTTTTAACCATTCCATAAATCTTGTGTTTTAGGCCCCTGGAAGCATGAAAATCACTTTAAACATGCTAATTTTAGCTCTAACACTGATGATCCACCTACAAATGTGAACTGACGTTCAAAAATAAAACATTTGAAAACGGACCATTTTCCACATTTCTGAAGCATGACGTAATGGGGGGGTGTTATCTCTTTTGTCGAAAATCAGCCGTTTTTGCTCGAACATTAAATGCCTCCATATGGTATTTAATTAACTTCCCGAGCCCCTGGAAGCATGAAAATCACTTTAAACATGCTAATTTTAGCTCTAACACTGATGATCCACCTACAAATGTGAACTGACGTTCAAAAATGAAACATTTGAAAACGGACCATTTTCCACATTTCTGAAGCATGACGTAATGGGGGGGTGTTATCTCTTTTGTCGAAAATCAGCCGTTTTTGCTCTAACATTAAATGCCTCCAAATGGTATTTAATTAACTTCCCGGGGTGAAGAAACCCTTTTTGAGAACTCAGAGTGAGTAAATTGGCCATTTTCATGCACTTTTAACCATTCCATAAATCTTGTGTTTTGGGCCCCTGGAAGCATGAAAATCACTTTAAACATGCTAATTTTAGCTCTAACACTGATGATCCACCTACAAATGTGAACTGACGTTCAAAAATAAAACATTTGAAAACGGGCCATGTTCCACATTTCTGAAGCATGACGTAATGGGGGGGTGTTATCTCTTTTGTCGAAAATCAGCCGTTTTTGCTCGAACATTAAATGCCTCCAAATGGTATTTAATTAACTTCCCGGGGTGAAGAAACCCTTTTTGAGAACTCAGAGTGAGTAAATTGGCCATTTTCATGCACTTTTAACCATTCCATAAATCTTGTGTTTTGGGCCCCTGGAAGCATGCAAATCACTTTAAACATGCTAATTTTAGCTCTAACACTGATGATCCACCTACAAATGTGAACTGACGTTCAAAAATAAAACATTTGAAAACGGACCATTTTCCACATTTCTGAAGCATGACGTAATGGGGGGGTGTTATCTCTTTTGTCGAAAATCAGTCGTTTTTGCTCGAACATTAAATGCCTCCAAATGGTATTTAATTAACTTCCCGAGCCCCTGGAAGCATGAAAATCACTTTAAACATGCTAATTTTAGCTCTAACACTGATGATCCACCTACAAATGTGAACTGACGTTCAAAAATAAAACATTTGAAAACGGACCATTTTCCACATTTTTAAAGCATGACGTAATGGGGGGGTGTTAGCTCTTTCGTCGAAAATCAGCCGTTTTTGCTCGAACATTAAAATCCTCCAAATGGTATTTAATTAACTTCCCGGGGTGAAGAAACCCTTTTTGAGAACTCAGAGTGAGTAAATTGGCCATTTTCATGCACTTTTAACCATTCCATAAATCTTGTGTTTTGGGCCCCTGGAAGCATGAAAATCACTTTAAACATGCTAATTTTAGCTCTAACACTGATGATCCACCTACAAATGTGAACTGACGTTCAAAAATAAAACATTTGAAAACGGACCATTTTCCACATTTCTGAAGCATGACGTAATGGGGGGGTGTTATCTCTTTTGTCGAAAATCAGCCGTTTTTGCTCTAACATTAAATGCCTCCAAATGGTATTTAATTAACTTCCCGAGCCCCTGGAAGCATGAAAATCACTTTAACCATGCTAATTTTAGCTCTAACACTGATGATCCACCTACAAATGTGAACTGACGTTCAAAAATAAAACATTTGAAAACGGACCATTTTCCACATTTCTGAAGCATGACGTAATGGGGGGGTGTTAT
The DNA here is from genome assembly GCF_964263255.1 of Lissotriton vulgaris. Classification (NCBI taxonomy): domain Eukaryota; kingdom Metazoa; phylum Chordata; class Amphibia; order Caudata; family Salamandridae; genus Lissotriton; species Lissotriton vulgaris. Next base: position 639,076 of record NW_028243273.1, on the reverse strand, counting down.
CTCTTTTGTCGAAAATCAGCCGTTTTTGCTCGAACATTAAATGCCTCCAAATGGTATTTAATTAACTTCCCGAGCCCCTGGAAGCATGAAAATCACTTTAAACATGCTAATTTTAGCTCTAACACTGATGATCCACCTACAAATGTGAACTGACGTTCAAAAATAAAACATTTGAAAACGGACCATTTTCCACATTTCTGAAGCATGACGTAATGGGGGGGTGTTATCTCTTTTGTCGAAAATCAGCCGTTTTTGCTCGAACATTAAATGCCTCCAAATGGTATTTAATTAACTTCCCGAGCCCCTGGAAGCATGAAAATCACTTTAAACATGCTAATTTTAGCTCTAACACTGATGATCCACCTACAAATGTGAACTGACGTTCAAAAATAAAACATTTGAAAACGGACCATTTTCCACATTTCTGAAGCATGACGTAATGGGGGGGTGTTATCTCTTTTGTCGAAAATCAGCCGTTTTTGCTCGAACATTAAATGCCTCCAAATGGTATTTAATTAACTTCCCGAGCCCCTGGAAGCATGAAAATCACTTTAAACATGCTAATTTTAGCTCAAACACTGATGATCCACCTACAAATGTGAACTGACGTTCAAAAATGAAACATTTGAAAACGGACCATTTTCCACATTTCTGAAGCATGACGTAATGGGGGGGTGTTATCTCTTTTGTCGAAAATCAGCCGTTTTTGCTCTAACATTAAATGCCTCCAAATGGTATTTAATTAACTTCCCGGGGTGAAGAAACCCTTTTTGAGAACTCAGAGTGAGTAAATTGGCCATTTTCATGCACTTTTAACCATTCCATAAATCTTGTGTTTTGGGCCCCTGGAAGCATGAAAATCACTTTAAACATGCTAATTTTAGCTCTAACACTGATGATCCACCTACAAATGTGAACTGACGTTCAAAAATAAAACATTTGAAAACGGACCATTTTCCACATTTCTAAAGCATGACGTAATGGGGGGTGTTAGCTCTTTCGTCGAAAATCAGCCGTTTTTGCTCGAACATTAAAATCCTCCAAATGGTATTTAATTAACTTCCCGGGGTGAAGAAACCCTTTTTGAGAACTCAGAGTGAGTAAATTGGCCATTTTCATGCACTTTTAACCATTCCATAAATCTTGTGTTTTAGGCCCCTGGAAGCATGAAAATCACTTTAAACATGCTAATTTTAGCTCTAACACTGATGATCCACCTACAAATGTGAACTGACGTTCAAAAATAAAACATTTGAAAACGGACCATTTTCCACATTTCTGAAGCATGACGTAATGGGGGGGTGTTATCTCTTTTGTCGAAAATCAGCCGTTTTTGCTCGAACATTAAATGCCTCCAAATGGTATTTAATTAACTTCCCGAGCCCCTGGAAGCATGAAAATCACTTTAAACATGCTAATTTTAGCTCTAACACTGATGATCCACCTACAAATGTGAACTGACGTTCAAAAATGAAACATTTGAAAACGGACCATTTTCCACATTTCTGAAGCATGACGTAATGGGGGGGTGTTATCTCTTTTGTCGAAAATCAGCCGTCTTTGCTCTAACATTAAATGCCTCCAAATGGTATTTAATTAACTTCCCGGGGTGAAGAAACCCTTTTTGAGAACTCAGAGTGAGTAAATTGGCCATTTTCATGCACTTTTAACCATTCCATAAATCTTGTGTTTTGGGCCCCTGGAAGCATGAAAATCACTTTAAACATGCTAATTTTAGCTCTAACACTGATGATCCACCTACAAATGTGAACTGACGTTCAAAAATAAAACATTTGAAAACGGGCCATGTTCCACATTTCTGAAGCATGACGTAATGGGGGGGTGTTATCTCTTTTGTCGAAAATCAGCCGTTTTTGCTCGAACATTAAATGCCTCCAAATGGTATTTAATTAACTTCCCGGGGTGAAGAAACCCTTTTTGAGAACTCAGAGTGAGTAAATTGGCCATTTTCATGCACTTTTAACCATTCCATAAATCTTGTGTTTTGGGCCCCTGGAAGCATGAAAATCACTTTAAACATGCTAATTTTAGCTCTAACACTGATGATCCACCTACAAATGTGAACTGACGTTCAAAAATAAAACATTTGAAAACGGACCATTTTCCACATTTCTGAAGCATGACGTAATGGGGGGGTGTTATCTCTTTTGTCGAAAATCAGCCGTTTTTGCTCGAACATTAAATGCCTCCAAATGGTATTTAATTAACTTCCCGAGCCCCTGGAAGCATGAAAATCACTTTAAACATGCTAATTTTAGCTCTAACACTGATGATCCACCTACAAATGTGAACTGACGTTCAAAAATAAAACATTTGAAAACGGACCATTTTCCACATTTCTAAAGCATGACGTAATGGGGGGGTGTTAGCTCTTTCGTCGAAAATCAGCCGTTTTTGCTCGAACATTAAAATCCTCCAAATGGTATTTAATTAACTTCCCGGGGTGAAGAAACCCTTTTTGAGAACTCAGAGTGAGTAAATTGGCCATTTTCATGCACTTTTAACCATTCCATAAATCTTGTGTTTTGGGCCCCTGGAAGCATGAAAATCACTTTAAACATGCTAATTTTAGCTCTAACACTGATGATCCACCTACAAATGTGAACTGACGTTCAAAAATAAAACATTTGAAAACGGACCATTTTCCACATTTCTGAAGCATGACGTAATGGGGGGGTGTTATCTCTTTTGTCGAAAATCAGCCGTTTTTGCTCTAACATTAAATGCCTCCAAATGGTATTTAATTAACTTCCCGAGCCCCTGGAAGCATGAAAATCACTTTAAACATGCTAATTTTAGCTCTAACACTGATGATCCACCTACAAATGTGAACTGACGTTCAAAAATAAAACATTTGAAAACGGACCATTTTCCACATTTCTGAAGCATGACGTAATGGGGGGGTGTTATCTCTTTTGTCGAAAATCAGCCGTTTTTGCTCGAACATTAAATGCCTCCAAATGGTATTTAATTAACTTCCCGAGCCCCTGGAAGCATGAAAATCACTTTAAACATGCTAATTTTAGCTCTAACACTGATGATCCACCTACAAATGTGAACTGACGTTCAAAAATAAAACATTTGAAAACGGACCATTTTCCACATTTCTGAAGCATGACGTAATGGGGGGGGTGTTATCTCTTTTGTCGAAAATCAGCCGTTTTTGCTCGAACATTAAATGCCTCCAAATGGTATTTAATTAACTTCCCGAGCCCCTGGAAGCATGAAAATCACTTTAAACATGCTAATTTTAGCTCTAACACTGATGATCCACCTACAAATGTGAACTGACGTTCAAAAATAAAACATTTGAAAACGGACCATTTTCCACATTTCTGAAGCATGACGTAATGGGGGGGTGTTATCTCTTTTGTCGAAAATCAGCCGTTTTTGCTCGAACATTAAATGCCTCCAAATGGTATTTAATTAACTTCCCGAGCCCCTGGAAGCATGAAAATCACTTTAAACATGCTAATTTTAGCTCAAACACTGATGATCCACCTACAAATGTGAACTGACGTTCAAAAATGAAACATTTGAAAACGGACCATTTTCCACATTTCTGAAGCATGACGTAATGGGGGGGTGTTATCTCTTTTGTCGAAAATCAGCCGTTTTTGCTCTAACATTAAATGCCTCCAAATGGTATTTAATTAACTTCCCGGGGTGAAGAAACCCTTTTTGAGAACTCAGAGTGAGTAAATTGGCCATTTTCATGCACTTTTAACCATTCCATAAATCTTGTGTTTTGGGCCCCTGGAAGCATGAAAATCACTTTAAACATGCTAATTTTAGCTCTAACACTGATGATCCACCTACAAATGTGAACTGACGTTCAAAAATAAAACATTTGAAAACGGACCATTTTCCACATTTCTGAAGCATGACGTAATGGGGGGGTGTTATCTCTTTTGTCGAAAATCAGCCGTTTTTGCTCGAACAATAAATGCCTCCAAATGGTATTTAATTAACTTCCCGGGGTGAAGAAACCCTTTTTGAGAACTCAGAGTGAGTAAATTGGCCATTTTCATGCACTTTTAACCATTCCATAAATCTTGTGTTTTGGGCCCCTGGAAGCATGAAAATCACTTTAAACATGCTAATTTTAGCTCTAACACTGATGATCCACCTACAAATGTGAACTGACGTTCAAAAATAAAACATTTGAAAACGGACCATTTTCCACATTTCTGAAGCATGACGTAATGGGGGGGTGTTATCTCTTTTGTCGAAAATCAGCCGTTTTTGCTCTAACATTAAATGCCTCCAAATGGTATTTAATTAACTTCCCGGGGTGAAGAAACCCTTTTTGAGAACTCAGAGTGAGTAAATTGGCCATTTTCATGCACTTTTAACCATTCCATAAATCTTGTGTTTTGGGCCCCTGGAAGCATGAAAATCACTTTAAACATGCTAATTTTAGCTCTAACACTGATGATCCACCTACAAATGTGAACTGACGTTCAAAAATAAAACATTTGAAAACGGACCATTTTCCACATTTCTGAAGCATGACTTAATGGGGGGTGTTATCTCTTTTGTCGAAAATCAGCCGTTTTTGCTCGAACATTAAATGCCTCCAAATGGTATTTAATTAACTTCCCGGGGTGAAGAAACCCTTTTTGAGAACTCAGAGTGAGTAAATTGGCCATTTTCATGCACTTTTAACCATTCCATAAATCTTGTGTTTTGGGCCCCAAGAAGCATGAAAATCACTTTAAACATGCTAATTTTAGCTCTAACACTGATGATCCACCTACAAATGTGAACTGACGTTCAAAAATAAAACATTTGAAAACGGACCATTTTCCACATTTCTGAAGCATGACGTAATGGGGGGGTGTTATCTCTTTTGTGGAAAATCAGCCTTTTTTGCTCGAACATTAAATGCCTCCAAATGGTATTTATTTCACTTCCCGAGCCCCTGGAAGCATGAAAATCACTTTAAACATGCTAATTTTAGCTCTAACACTGAAGATCCACCTACAAATGTGAACTGACGTTCAAAAATAAAACATTTGAAAACGGACCATTTTCCACATTTCTGAAGCATGACGTAATGGGGGGGTGTTATCTCTTTTGTCGAAAATCAGCCGTTTTTGCTCGAACATTAAATGCCTCCAAATGGTATTTATTTCACTTCCCGAGCCCCTGGAAGCATGAAAATCACTTTAAACATGCTAATTTTAGCTCTAACACTGATGATCCACCTACAAATGTGAACTGACGTTCAAAAATAAAACATTTGAAAACGGACCATTTTCCACATTTCTGAAGCATGACGTAATGCCTCCAAATGGTATTTAATTAACTTCCCGGGGTGAAGAAACCCTTTTTGAGAACTCAGAGTGAGTAAATTGGCCATTTTCATGCACTTTTACCCATTCCATAAATCTTGTGTTTTGGGCCCCTGGAAGCATGAAAATCACTTTAAACATGCTAATTTTAGCTCTAACACTGATGATCCACCTACAAATGTGAACTGACGTTCAAAAATAAAACATTTGAAAACGGACCATTTTCCACATTTCTGAAGCATATCGTAATGGGGGGGTGTTATCTCTTTTGTCGAAAATCAGCCGTTTTTGCTCTAACATTAAATGCCTCCAAATGGTATTTAATTAACTTCCCGGGGTGAAGAAACCCTTTTTGAGAACTCAGAGTGAGTAAATTGGCCATTTTCATGCACTTTTAACCATTCCATAAATCTTGTGTTTTGGGCCCCTGGAAGCATGAAAATCACTTTAAACATGCTAATTTTAGCTCTAACACTGATGATCCACCTACAAATGTGAACTGACGTTCAAAAATAAAACATTTGAAAACGGACCATTTTCCACATTTCTGAAGCATGACGTAATGGGGGGGTGTTATCTCTTTTGTCGAAAATCAGCCGTTTTTGCTCGAACATTAAATGCCTCCAAATGGTATTTATTTCACTTCCCGAGCCCCTGGAAGCATGAAAATCACTTTAAACATGCTAATTTTAGCTCTAACACTGATGATCCACCTACAAATGTGAACTGACGTTCAAAAATAAAACATTTGAAAACGGACCATTTTCCACATTTCTGAAGCATGACGTAATGGGGGGGTGTTATCTCTTTTGTCGAAAATCAGCCGTTTTTGCTCTAACATTAAATGCCTCCAAATGGTATTTAATTAACTTCCCGAGCCCCTGGAAGCATGAACATCACTTTAAACATGCTAATTTTAGCTCTAACACTGATGATCCACCTACAAATGTGAACTGACGTTCAAAAATAAAACATTTGAAAACGGACCATTTTCCACATTTCTGAAGCATGCCGTAATGGGGGGGTGTTATCTCTTTTGTCGAAAATCAGCCGTTTTTGCTCGAACATTAAATGCCTCCAAATGGTATTTAATTAACTTCCCGAGCCCCTGGAAGCATGAAAATCACTTTAAACATGCTAATTTTAGCTCTAACACTGATGATCCACCTACAAATGTGAACTGACGTTCAAAAATAAAACATTTGAAAACGGACCATTTTCCACATTTCTGAAGCATGACGTAATGGGGGGGTGTTATCTCTTTTGTCGAAAATCAGCCGTTTTTGCTCGAACATTAAATGCCTCCAAATGGTATTTAATTAACTTCCCGAGCCCCTGGAAGCATGAAAATCACTTTAAACATGCTAATTTTAGCTCTAACACTGATGATCCACCTACAAATGTGAACTGACGTTCAAAAATAAAACATTTGAAAACGGACCATTTTCCACATTTCTGAAGCATGACGTAATGGGGGGGTGTTATCTCTTTTGTCGAAAATCAGCCGTTTTTGCTCGAACATTAAATGCCTCCAAATGGTATTTAATTAACTTCCCGAGCCCCTGGAAGCATGAAAATCACTTTAAACATGCTAATTTTAGCTCAAACACTGATGATCCACCTACAAATGTGAACTGACGTTCAAAAATGAAACATTTGAAAACGGACCATTTTCCACATTTCTGAAGCATGACGTAATGGGGGGGTGTTATCTCTTTTGTCGAAAATCAGCCGTTTTTGCTCTAACATTAAATGCCTCCAAATGGTATTTAATTAACTTCCCGGGGTGAAGAAACCCTTTTTGAGAACTCAGAGTGAGTAAATTGGCCATTTTCATGCACTTTTAACCATTCCATAAATCTTGTGTTTTGGGCCCCTGGAAGCATGAAAATCACTTTAAACATGCTAATTTTAGCTCTAACACTGATGATCCACCTACAAATGTGAACTGACGTTCAAAAATAAAACATTTGAAAACGGACCATTTTCCACATTTCTGAAGCATGACGTAATGGGGGGGTGTTATCTCTTTTGTCGAAAATCAGCCGTTTTTGCTCGAACATTAAATGCCTCCAAATGGTATTTAATTAACTTCCCGGGGTGAAGAAACCCTTTTTGAGAACTCAGAGTGAGTAAATTGGCCATTTTCATGCACTTTTAACCATTCCATAAATCTTGTGTTTTGGGCCCCTGGAAGCATGAAAATCACTTTAAACATGCTAATTTTAGCTCTAACACTGATGATCCACCTACAAATGTGAACTGACGTTCAAAAATAAAACATTTGAAAACGGACCATTTTCCACATTTCTGAAGCATGACGTAATGGGGGGGTGTTATCTCTTTTGTCGAAAATCAGCCGTTTTTGCTCTAACATTAAATGCCTCCAAATGGTATTTAATTAACTTCCCGGGGTGAAGAAACCCTTTTTGAGAACTCAGAGTGAGTAAATTGGCCATTTTCATGCACTTTTAACCATTCCATAAATCTTGTGTTTTGGGCCCCTGGAAGCATGAAAATCACTTTAAACATGCTAATTTTAGCTCTAACACTGATGATCCACCTACAAATGTGAACTGACGTTCAAAAATAAAACATTTGAAAACGGACCATTTTCCACATTTCTGAAGCATGACTTAATGGGGGGGTGTTATCTCTTTTGTCGAAAATCAGCCGTTTTTGCTCGAACATTAAATGCCTCCAAATGGTATTTAATTAACTTCCCGGGGTGAAGAAACCCTTTTTGAGAACTCAGAGTGAGTAAATTGGCCATTTTCATGCACTTTTAACCATTCCATAAATCTTGTGTTTTGGGCCCCAAGAAGCATGAAAATCACTTTAAACATGCTCATTTTAGCTCCAACACTGATGATCCACCTACAAATGTGAACTGACGTTCAAAAATAAAACATTTGAAAACGGACCATTTTCCACATTTCTGAAGCATGACGTAATGGGGGGGTGTTATCTCTTTTGTGGAAAATCAGCCTTTTTTGCTCGAACATTAAATGCCTCCAAATGGTATTTATTTCACTTCCCGAGCCCCTGGAAGCATGAAAATCACTTTAAACATGCTAATTTTAGCTCTAACACTGAAGATCCACCTACAAATGTGAACTGACGTTCAAAAATAAAACATTTGAAAACGGACCATTTTCCACATTTCTGAAGCATGACGTAATGGGGGGGTGTTATCTCTTTTGTCAAAAATCAGCCGTTTTTGCTCGAACATTAAATGCCTCCAAATGGTATTTATTTTACTTCCCGAGCCCCTGGAAGCATGAAAATCACTTTAAACATGCTAATTTTAGCTCTAACACTGATGATCCACCTACAAATGTGAACTGACGTTCAAAAATAAAACATTTGAAAACGGACCATTTTCCACATTTCTGAAGCATGACGTAATGGGGGGGGTGTTATCTCTTTTGTCGAAAATCAGCCGTTTTTGCTCGAACATTAAATGCCTCCAAATGGTATTTAATTAACTTCCCGAGCCCCTGGAAGCATGAAAATCACTTTAAACATGCTAATTTTAGCTCTAACACTGATGATCCACCTACAAATGTGAACTGACGTTCAAAAATAAAACATTTGAAAACGGACCATTTTCCACATTTCTGAAGCATGACGTAATGGGGGGGTGTTATCTCTTTTGTCGAAAATCAGCCATTTTTGCTCAAACATTAAATGCCTCCAAATGGTATTTAATTAACTTCCCGGGGTGAAGAAACCCTTTTTGAGAACTCAGAGTGAGTAAATTGGCCATTTTCATGCACTTTTACCCATTCCATAAATCTTGTGTTTTGGGCCCCTGGAAGCATGAAAATCACTTTAAACATGCTAATTTTAGCTCTAACACTGATGATCCACCTACAAATGTGAACTGACGTTCAAAAATAAAACATTTGAAAACGGACCATTTTCCACATTTCTGAAGCATGTCGTAATGGGGGGGTGTTATCTCTTTTGTCGAAAATCAGCCGTTTTTGCTCTAACATTAAATGCCTCCAAATGGTATTTAATTAACTTCCCGGGGTGAAGAAACCCTTTTTGAGAACTCAGAGTGAGTAAATTGGCCATTTTCATGCACTTTTAACCATTCCATAAATCTTGTGTTTTGGGCCCCTGGAAGCATGAAAATCACTTTAAACATGCTAATTTTAGCTCTAACACTGATGATCCACCTACAAATGTGAACTGACGTTCAAAAATAAAACATTTGAAAACGGACCATTTTCCACATTTCTGAAGCATGACGTAATGGGGGGGTGTTATCTCTTTTGTCGAAAATCAGCCGTTTTTGCTCGAACATTAAATGCCTCCAAATGGTATTTATTTCACTTCCCGAGCCCCTGGAAGCATGAAAATCACTTTAAACATGCTAATTTTAGCTCTAACACTGATGATCCACCTACAAATGTGAACTGACGTTCAAAAATAAAACATTTGAAAACGGACCATTTTCCACATTTCTGAAGCATGACGTAATGGGGGGGTGTTATCTCTTTTGTCGAAAATCAGCCGTTTTTGCTCTAACATTAAATGCCTCCAAATGGTATTTAATTAACTTCCCGAGCCCCTGGAAGCATGAAAATCACTTTAAACATGCTAATTTTAGCTCTAACACTGATGATCCACCTACAAATGTGAACTGACGTTCAAAAATAAAACATTTGAAAACGGACCATTTTCCACATTTCTAAAGCATGACGTAATGGGGGGGTGTTAGCTCTTTCGTCGAAAATCAGCCGTTTTTGCTCGAACATTAAAATCCTCCAAATGGTATTTAATTAACTTCCCGGGGTGAAGAAACCCTTTTTGAGAACTCAGAGTGAGTAAATTGGCCATTTTCATGCACTTTTAACCATTCCATAAATCTTGTGTTTTGGGCCCCTGGAAGCATGAAAATCACTTTAAACATGCTAATTTTAGCTCTAACACTGATGATCCACCTACAAATGTGAACTGACGTTCAAAAATAAAACATTTGAAAACGGACCATTTTCCACATTTCTGAAGCATGACGTAATGGGGGGGTGTTATCTCTTTTGTCGAAAATCAGCCGTTTTTGCTCGAACATTAAATGCCTCCAAATGGTATTTATTTCACTTCCCGAGCCCCTGGAAGCATGAAAATCACTTTAAACATGCTAATTTTAGCTCTAACACTGATGATCCACCTCAAATGTGAACTGACGTTCAAAAATAAAACATTTGAAAACGGACCATTTTCCACATTTCTAAAGCATGACGTAATGGGGGGGTGTTAGCTCTTTCGTCGAAAATCAGCCGTTTTTGCTTGAACATTAAAATCCTCCAAATGGTATTTAATTAACTTCCCAGGGTGAAGAAACCCTTTTTGAGAGCTCAGAGTGAGTAAATTGGCCATTTTCATGCACTTTTAACCATTCCATAAATCTTGTGTTTTGGGCCCCTGGAAGCATGAAAATCACTTTAAACATGCTAATTTTAGCTCTAACACTGATGATCCACCTACAAATGTGAACTGACGTTCAAAAATAAAACATTTGAAAACGGACCATTTTCCACATTTCTGAAGCATGACGTAATGGGGGGGTGTTATCTCTTTTGTCGAAAATCAGCCGTTTTTGCTCTAACATTAAATGCCTCCAAATGGTATTTAATTAACTTCCCGAGCCCCTGGAAGCATGAAAATCACTTTAAACATGCTAATTTTAGCTCTAACACTGATGATCCACCTACAAATGTGAACTGACGTTCAAAAATAAAACATTTGAAAACGGACCATTTTCCACATTTCTAAAGCATGACGTAATGGGGGGGTGTTAGCTCTTTCGTCGAAAATCAGCCGTTTTTGCTCGAACATTAAAATCCTCCAAATGGTATTTAATTAACTTCCCAGGGTGAAGAAACCCTTTTTGAGAGCTCAGAGTGAGTAAATTGGCCATTTTCATGCACTTTTAACCATTCCATAAATCTTGTGTTTTGGGCCCCTGGAAGCATGAAAATCACTTTAAACATGCTAATTTTAGCTCTAACACTGATGATCCACCTACAAATGTGAACTGACGTTCAAAAATAAAACATTTGAAAACGGACCATTTTCCACATTTCTGAAGCATGACGTAATGGGGGGGTGTTATCTCTTTTGTCGAAAATCAGCCGTTTTTGCTCTAACATTAAATGCCTCCAAATGGTATTTAATTAACTTCCCGAGCCCCTGGAAGCATGAAAATCACTTTAAACATGCTAATTTTAGCTCTAACACTGATGATCCACCTACAAATGTGAACTGACGTTCAAAAATAAAACATTTGAAAACGGACCATTTTCCACATTTCTAAAGCATGACGTAATGGGGGGGTGTTAGCTCTTTCGTCGAAAATCAGCCGTTTTTGCTCGAACATTAAAATCCTCCAAATGGTATTTAATTAACTTCCCGGGGTGAAGAAACCCTTTTTGAGAACTCAGAGTGAGTAAATTGGCCATTTTCATGCACTTTTAACCATTCCATAAATCTTGTGTTTTGGGCCCCTGGAAGCATGAAAATCACTTTAAACATGCTAATTTTAGCTCTAACACTGATGATCCACCTACAAATGTGAACTGACGTTCAAAAATAAAACATTTGAAAACGGACCATTTTCCACATTTCTGAAGCATGACGTAATGGGGGGGTGTTATCTCTTTTGTCGAAAATCAGCCGTTTTTGCTCGAACATTAAATGCCTCCAAATGGTATTTATTTCACTTCCCGAGCCCCTGGAAGCATGAAAATCACTTTAAACATGCTAATTTTAGCTCTAACACTGATGATCCACCTACAAATGTGAACTGACGTTCAAAAATAAAACATTTGAAAACGGACCATTTTCCACATTTCTAAAGCATGACGTAATGGGGGGGGTGTTAGCTCTTTCGTCGAAAATCAGCCGTTTTTGCTCGAACATTAAAATCCTCCAAATGGTATTTAATTAACTTCCCAGGGTGAAGAAACCCTTTTTGAGAACTCAGAGTGAGCAAATTGGCCATTTTCATGCACTTTTAACCATTCCATAAATCTTGTGTTTTGGGCCCCTGGAAGCATGAAAATCACTTTAAACATGCTAATTTTAGCTCTAACACTGATGATCCACCTACAAATGTGAACTGACGTTCAAAAATAAAACATTTGAAAACGGACCATTTTCCACATTTCTGAAGCATGACGTAATGGGGGGTGTTATCTCTTTTGTCGAAAATCAGCCGTTTTTGCTCTAACATTAAATGCCTCCAAATGGTATTTAATTAACTTCCCGGGGTGAAGAAACCCTTTTTGAGAACTCAGAGTGAGTAAATTGGCCATTTTCATGCACTTTTAACCATTCCATAAATCTTGTGTTTTGGGCCCCTGGAAGCATGAAAATCACTTTAAACATGCTAATTTTAGCTCTAACACTGATGATCCACCTACAAATGTGAACTGACGTTCAAAAATAAAACATTTGAAAACGGACCATTTTCCACATTTCTGAAGCATGACGTAATGGGGGGGTGTTATCTCTTTTGTCGAAAATCAGCCGTTTTTGCTCGAACATTAAATGCCTCCAAGTGGTATTTAATTAACTTCCCGGGGTGAAGAAACCCTTTTTGAGAACTCAGAGTGAGTAAATTGGCCATTTTCATGCACTTTTAACCATTCCATAAATCTTGTGTTTTGGGCCCCTGGAAGCATGAAAATCACTTTAAACATGCTAATTTTAGCTCTAACACTGATGATCCACCTACAAATGTGAACTGACGTTCAAAAATAAAACATTTGAAAACGGACCATTTTCCACATTTCTGAAGCATGACGTAATGGGGGGGTGTTATCTCTTTTGTCGAAAATCAGCCGTTTTTGCTCGAACAATAAATGCCTCCAAATGGTATTTAATTAACTTCCCGAGCCCCTGGAAGCATGAAAATCACTTTAAACATGCTAATTTTAGCTCTAACACTGATGATCCACCTACAAATGTGAACTGACGTTCAAAAATGAAACATTTGAAAACGGACCATTTTCCACATTTCTGAAGCATGACGTAATGGGGGGGTGTTATCTCTTTTGTCGAAAATCAGCCATTTTTGCTCTAACATTAAATGCCTCCAAATGATATTTAATTAACTTCCCGGGGTGAAGAAACCCTTTTTGAGAACTCAGAGTGAGTAAATTGGCCATTTTCATGCACTTTTAACCATTCCATAAATCTTGTGTTTTGGGCCCCTGGAAGCATGAAAATCACTTTAAACATGCTAATTTTAGCTCTAACACTGATGATCCACCTACAAATGTGAACTGACGTTCAAAAATAAAACATTTGAAAACGGACCATTTTCCACATTTCTGAAGCTTGACGTAATGGGGGGGTGTTATCTCTTTTGTCGAAAATCAGCCGTTTTTGCTCTAACATTAAATGCCTACAAATGGTATTTAATTAACTTCCCGGGGTGAAGAAACCCTTTTTAAGAACTCAGAGTGAGTAAATTGGCCATTTTCATGCACTTTTAACCATTCCATAAATCTTGTGTTTTGGGCCCCTGGAAGCATGAAAATCACTTTAAACATGCTAATTTTAGCTCTAACACTGATGATCCACCTACAAATGTGAACTGACGTTCAAAAATAAAACATTTGAAAACGGACCATTTTCCACATTTCTGAAGCATGACGTAATGGGGGGGTGTTATCTCTTTTGTCGAAAATCAGCCGTTTTTGCTCGAACATTAAATGCCTCCAAATGGTATTTAATTAACTTCCCGGGGTGAAGAAACCCTTTTTGAGAACTCAGAGTGAGTAAATTGGCCATTTTCATGCACTTTTAACCATTCCATAAATCTTGTGTTTTGGGCCCCAAGAAGCATGAAAATCACTTTAAACATGCTAATTTTAGCTCTAACACTGATGATCCACCTACAAATGTTAACTGACGTTCAAAAATAAAACATTTGAAAACGGACCATTTTCCACATTTCTGAAGCATGACGTAATGGGGGGGTGTTATCTCTTTTGTGGAAAATCAGCCTTTTTTGCTCGAACATTAAATGCCTCCAAATGGTATTTATTTCACTTCCCGAGCCCCTGGAAGCATGAAAATCACTTTAAACATGCTAATTTTAGCTCTAACACTGATGATCCACCTACAAATGTGAACTGACGTTCAAAAATAAAACATTTGAAAAAGGACCATTTTCCACATTTCTGAAGCATGACGTAATGGGGGGGTGTTATCTCTTTTGTCGAAAATCAGCCGTTTTTGCTCGAACATTAAATGCCTCCAAATGGTATTTATTTCACTTCCCGAGCCCCTGGAAGCATGAAAATCACTTTAAACATGCTAATTTTAGCTCTAACACTGATGATCCACCTACAAATGTGAACTGACGTTCAAAAATAAAACATTTGAAAACGGACCATTTTCCACATTTCTGAAGCATGACGTAATGGGGGGGTGTTATCTCTTTTGTCGAAAATCAGCCGTTTTTGCTCGAACATTAAATGACTCCAAATGGTATTTAATTAACTTCCCGAGCCCCTGGAAGCATGAAAATCACTTTAAACATTCTAATTTTAGCTCTAACACTGATGATCCACCTACAAATGTGAACTGACGTTCAAAAATGAAACATTTGAAAACGGACCATTTTCCACATTTCTGAAGCATGACGTAATGGGGGGGTGTTATCTCTTTTGTCGAAAATCTGCCGTTTTTGCTCGAACATTAAATGCCTCCAAATGGTATTTAATTAACTTCCCGAGCCCCTGGAAGCATGAAAATCACTTTAAACATGCTAATTTTAGCTCTAACACTGATGATCCACCTACAAATGTGAACTGACGTTCAAAAATAAAACATTTGAAAACGGACCATTTTCCACATTTCTAAAGCATGACGTAATGGGGGGATTTAGCTCTTTCGTCGAAAATCAGCCGTTTTTGCTCGAACATTAAAATCCTCCAAATGGTATTTAATTAAATTCCCGGGGTGAAGAAACCCTTTTTGAGAACTCAGAGTGAGTAAATTGGCCATTTTCATGCACTTTTAACCATTCCATAAATCTTGTGTTTTGGGCCCCAAGAAGCATGAAAATCACTTTAAACATGCTAATATTAGCTCTAACACTGATGATCCACCTACAAATGTTAACTGACGTTCAAAAATAAAACATTTGAAAACGGACCATTTTCCACATTTCTGAAGCATGACGTAATGGGGGGGTGTTATCTCTTTTGTGGAAAATCAGCCTTTTTTGCTCGAACATTAAATGCCTCCAAATGGTATTTATTTCACTTCCCGAGCCCCTGGAAGCATGAAAATCACTTTAAACATGCTAATTTTAGCTCTAACACTGATGATCCACCTACAAATGTGAACTGACGTTCAAAAATAAAACATTTGAAAAAGGACCATTTTCCACATTTCTGAAGCATGACGTAATGGGGGGGTGTTATCTCTTTTGTCGAAAATCAGCCGTTTTTGCTCGAACATTAAATGCCTCCAAATGGTATTTATTTCACTTCCCGAGCCCCTGGAAGCATGAAAATCACTTTAAACATGCTAATTTTAGCTCTAACACTGATGATCCACCTACAAATGTGAACTGACGTTCAAAAATAAAACATTTGAAAACGGACCATTTTCCACATTTCTGAAGCATGACGTAATGGGGGGGTGTTATCTCTTTTGTCGAAAATCAGCCGTTTTTGCTCGAACATTAAATGCCTCCAAATGGTATTTAATTAACTTCCCGAGCCCCTGGAAGCATGAAAATCACTTTAAACATTCTAATTTTAGCTCTAACACTGATGATCCACCTACAAATGTGAACTGACGTTCAAAAATGAAACATTTGAAAACGGACCATTTTCCACATTTCTGAAGCATGACGTAATGGGGGGGTGTTATCTCTTTTGTCGAAAATCAGCCGTTTTTGCTCGAACATTAAATGCCTCCAAATGGTATTTAATTAACTTCCCGAGCCCCTGGAAGCATGAAAATCACTTTAAACATGCTAATTTTAGCTCTAACACTGATGATCCACCTACAAATGTGAACTGACGTTCAAAAATAAAACATTTGAAAACGGACCATTTTCCACATTTCTAAAGCATGACGTAATGGGGGGTGTTAGCTCTTTCGTCGAAAATCAGCCGTTTTTGCTCGAACATTAAAATCCTCCAAATGGTATTTAATTAACTTCCCGGGGTGAAGAAACCCTTTTTGAGAACTCAGAGTGAGTAAATTGGCCATTTTCATGCACTTTTAACCATTCCATAAATCTTGTGTTTTGGGCCCCTGGAAGCATGAAAATCACTTTAAACATGCTAATTTTAGCTCTAACACTGATGATCCACCTACAAATGTGAACTGACGTTCAAAAATAAAACATTTGAAAACGGACCATTTTCCACATTTCTGAAGCATGACGTAATGGGGGGGTGTTATCTCTTTTGTCGAAAATCAGCCGTTTTTGCTCGAACATTAAATGCCTCCAAATGGTATTTAATTAACTTCCCGAGCCCCTGGAAGCATGAAAATCACTTTAAACATGCTAATTTTAGCTCTAACACTGATGATCCACCTACAAATGTGAACTGACGTTCAAAAATGAAACATTTGAAAACGGACCATTTTCCACATTTCTGAAGCATGACGTAATGGGGGGGTGTTATCTCTTTTGTCGAAAATCAGCCTTTTTTGCTCTAACATTAAATGCCTCCAAATGGTATTTAATTAACTTCCCGGGGTGAAGAAACCCTTTTTGAGAACTCAGAGTGAGTAAATTGGCCATTTTCATGCACTTTTAACCATTCCATAAATCTTGTGTTTTGGGCCCCTGGAAGCATGAAAATCACTTTAAACATGCTAATTTTAGCTCTAACACTGATGATCCACCTACAAATGTGAACTGACGTTCAAAAATAAAACATTTGAAAACGGACCATTTTCCACATTTCTGAAGCATGACGTAATGGGGGGGTGTTATCTCTTTTGTCGAAAATCAGCCGTTTTTGCTCGAACATTAAATGCCTCCAAATGGTATTTAATTAACTTCCCGGGGTGAAGAAACCCTTTTTGAGAACTCAGAGTGAGTAAATTGGCCATTTTCATGCACTTTTAACCATTCCATAAATCTTGTGTTTTGGGCCCCTGGAAGCATGAAAATCACTTTAAACATGCTAATTTTAGCTCTAACACTGATGATCCACCTACAAATGTGAACTGACGTTCAAAAATAAAACATTTGAAAACGGACCATTTTCCACATTTCTGAAGCATGACGTAATGGGGGGGTGTTATCTCTTTTGTCGAAAATCAGCCATTTTTGCTCGAACATTAAATGCCTCCGAATGGTATTTAATTAACTTCCCGGGGTGAAGAAACCCTTTTTGAGAACTCAGAGTGAGTAAATTGGCCATTTTCATGCACTTTTAACCATTCCATAAATCTTGTGTTTTGGGCCCCTGGAAGCATGAAAATCACTTTAAACATGCTAATTTTAGCTCTAACACTGATGATCCACCTACAAATGTGAACTGACGTTCAAAAATGAAACATTTGAAAACGGACCATTTTCCACATTACTGAAGCATGACGTAATGGGGGGGTGTTATCTCTTTTGTCGAAAATCAGCCTTTTTTGCTCTAACATTAAATGCCTCCAAATGGTATTTAATTAACTTCCCGGGGTGAAGAAACCCTTTTTGAGAACTCAGAGTGAGTAAATTGGCCATTTTCATGCACTTTTAACCATTCCATAAATCTTGTGTTTTGGGCCCCTGGAAGCATGAAAATCACTTTAAACATGCTAATTTTAGCTCTAACACTGATGATCCACCTACAAATGTGAACTGACGTTCAAAAATAAAACATTTGAAAACGGACCATTTTCCACATTTCTGAAGCATGACGTAATAGGGGGGTGTTATCTCTTTTGTCGAAAATCAGCCGTTTTTGCTCGAACATTAAATGCCTCCAAATGGTATTTAATTAACTTCCCGAGCCCCTGGAAGCATGAAAATCACTTTAAACATGCTAATTTTAGCTCTAACACTGATGATCCACCTACAAATGTGAACTGACGTTCAAAAATAAAACATTTGAAAACGGACCATTTTCCACATTTCTGAAGCATGACGTAATGGGGGGGTGTTATCTCTTTTGTCGAAAATCAGCCGTTTTTGCTCTAACATTAAATGCCTCCAAATGGTATTTAATTAACTTCCCGGGGTGAAGAAACCCTTTTTGAGAACTCAGAGTGAGTAAATTGGCCATTTTCATGCACTTTTAACCATTCCATAAATCTTGTGTTTTGGGCCCCTGGAAGCATGAAAATCACTTTAAACATGCTAATTTTAGCTCTAACACTGATGATCCACCTACAAATGTGAACTGACGTTCAAAAATAAAACATTTGAAAACGGACCATTTTCCACATTTCTGAAGCATGACGTAATGGGGGGGTGTTATCTCTTTTGTCGAAAATCAGCCGTTTTTGCTCGAACATTAAATGCCTCCAAATGGTATTTAATTAACTTCCCGGGGTGAAGAAACCCTTTTTGAGAACTCAGAGTGAGTAAATTGGCCATTTTCATGCACTTTTAACCATTCCATAAATCTTGTGTTTTGGGCCCCTGGAAGCATGAAAATCACTTTAAACATGCTAATTTTAGCTCTAACACTGATGATCCACCTACAAATGTGAACTGACGTTCAAAAATAAAACATTTGAAAACGGACCATTTTCCACATTTCTGAAGCATGACATAATGGGGGGGTGTTATCTCTTTTGTCGAAAATCAGCCGTTTTTGCTCGAACATTAAATGCCTCCAAATGGTATTTAATTAACTTCCCGGGGTGAAGAAACCCTTTTTGAGAACTCAGAGTGAGTAAATTGGCCATTTTCATGCACTTTTAACCATTCCATAAATCTTGTGTTTTGGGCCCCTGGAAGCATGAAAATCACTTTAAACATGCTAATTTTAGCTCTAACACTGATGATCCACCTACAAATGTGAACTGACGTTCAAAAATAAAACATTTGAAAACGGACCATTTTCCACATTTCTGAAGCATGACGTAATGGGGGGGTGTTATCTCTTTTGTCGAAAATCAGCCGTTTTTGCTCGAACATTAAATGCCTCCAAATGGTATTTAATTAACTTCCCGAGCCCCTGGAAGCATGAAAATCACTTTAAACATGCTAATTTTAGCTCTAACACTGATGATCCACCTACAAATGTGAACTGACGTTCAAAAATAAAACATTTGAAAACGGACCATTTTCCACATTTCTGAAGCATGACGTAATGGGGGGGTGTTATCTCTTTTGTCGAAAATCAGCCGTTTTTGCTCGAACATTAAATGCCTCCAAATGGTATTTAATTAACTTCCCGGGGTGAAGAAACCCTTTTTGAGAACTCAGAGTGAGTAAATTGGCCATTTTCATGCACTTTTAACCATTCCATAAATCTTGTGTTTTGGGCCCCAAGAAGCATGAAAATCACTTTAAACATGCTAATTTTAGCTCCAACACTGATGATCCACCTACAAATGTGAACTGACGTTCAAAAATAAAACATTTGAAAACTGACCATTTTCCACATTTCTGAAGCATGACGTAATGGGGGGGTGTTATCTCTTTTGTCGAAAATCAGCCGTTTTTGCTTGAACATTAAATGCCTCCAAATGGTATTTAATTAACTTCCCGAGCCCCTGGAAGCATGAAAATCACTTTAAACATGCTAATTTTAACTCTAACACTGATGATCCACCTACAAATGTGAACTGACGTTCAAAAATAAAACATTTGAAAACGGACCATTTTCCACATTTCTGAAGCATGACGTAATGGGGGGGTGTTATCTCTTTTGTCGAAAATCAGCCGTTTTTGCTCAAACATTAAATGCCTCCAAATGGTATTTAATTAACTTCCCGAGCCCCTGGAAGCATGAAAATCACTTTAAACATGCTAATTTTAGCTCTAACACTGATGATCCACCTACAAATGTGAACTGACGTTCAAAAATGAAACATTTGAAAACGGACCATTTTCCACATTTCTGAAGCATGACGTAATGGGGGGGTGTTATCTCTTTTGTCGAAAATCAGCCATTTTTGCTCGAACATTAAATGCCTCCAAATGGTATTTAATTAACTTCCCGGGGTGAAGAAACCCTTTTTGAGAACTCAGAGTGAGTAAATTGGCCATTTTCATGCACTTTTAACCATTCCATAAATCTTGTGTTTTGGGCCCCAAGAAGCATGAAAATCACTTTAAACATGCTAATTTTAGCTCTAACACTGATGATCCACCTACAAATGTGAACTGACGTTCAAAAATAAAACATTTGAAAACGGACCATTTTCCACATTTCTGAAGCATGACGTAATGGGGGGGTGTTATCTCTTTTGTCGAAAATCAGCCGTTTTTGCTCGAACATTAAATGCCTCCAAATGGTATTTAATTAACTTCCCGAGCCCCTGGAAGCATGAAAATCACTTTAAACATGCTAATTTTAGCTCTAACACTGATGATCCACCTACAAATGTGAACTGACGTTCAAAAATAAAACATTTGAAAACGGACCATTTTCCACATTTCTGAAGCATGACGTAATGGGGGGGTGTTATCTCTTTTGTCGAAAATCAGCCGTTTTTGCTCGAACATTAAATGCCTCCAAATGGTATTTAATTAACTTCCCGAGCCCCTGGAAGCATGAAAATCACTTTAAACATGCTAATTTTAGCTCTAACACTGATGATCCACCTACAAATGTGAACTGACGTTCAAAAATGAAACATTTGAAAACGGACCATTTTCCACATTTCTGAAGCATGACGTAATGGGGGGGTGTTATCTCTTTTGTCGAAAATCAGCCTTTTTTGCTCTAACATTAAATGCCTCCAAATGGTATTTAATTAACTTCCCGGGGTGAAGAAACCCTTTTTGAGAACTCAGAGTGAGTAAATTGGCCATTTTCATGCACTTTTAACCATTCCATAAATCTTGTGTTTTGGGCCCCTGGAAGCATGAAAATCACTTTAAACATGCTAATTTTAGCTCTAACACTGATGATCCACCTACAAATGTGAACTGACGTTCAAAAATAAAACATTTGAAAACGGACCATTTTCCACATTTCTGAAGCATGACGTAATGGGGGGGTGTTATCTCTTTTGTCGAAAATCAGCCGTTTTTGCTCGAACATTAAATGCCTCCGAATGGTATTTAATTAACTTCCCGGGGTGAAGAAACCCTTTTTGAGAACTCAGAGTGAGTAAATTGGCCATTTTCATGCACTTTTAACCATTCCATAAATCTTGTGTTTTGGGCCCCTGGAAGCATGAAAATCACTTTAAACATGCTAATTTTAGCTCTAACACTGATGATCCACCTACAAATGTGAACTGACGTTCAAAAATGAAACATTTGAAAACGGACCATTTTCCACATTACTGAAGCATGACGTAATGGGGGGGTGTTATCTCTTTTGTCGAAAATCAGCCTTTTTTGCTCTAACATTAAATGCCTCCAAATGGTATTTAATTAACTTCCCGGGGTGAAGAAACCCTTTTTGAGAACTCAGAGTGAGTAAATTGGCCATTTTCATGCACTTTTAACCATTCCATAAATCTTGTGTTTTGGGCCCCTGGAAGCATGAAAATCACTTTAAACATGCTAATTTTAGCTCTAACACTGATGATCCACCTACAAATGTGAACTGACGTTCAAAAATAAAACATTTGAAAACGGACCATTTTCCACATTTCTGAAGCATGACGTAATGGGGGGGTGTTATCTCTTTTGTCGAAAATCAGCCGTTTTTGCTCGAACATTAAATGCCTCCAAATGGTATTTAATTAACTTCCCGGGGTGAAAAAACCCTTTTTGAGAACTCAGAGTGAGTAAATTGGCCATTTTCATGCACTTTTAACCATTCCATAAATCTTGTGTTTTGGGCCCCTGGAAGCATGAAAATCACTTTAAACATGCTAATTTTAGCTCTAACACTGATGATCCACCTACAAATGTGAACTGACGTTCAAAAATAAAACATTTGAAAACGGACCATTTTCCACATTTCTGAAGCATGACGTAATGGGGGGGTGTTATCTCTTTTGTCGAAAATCAGCCGTTTTTGCTCGAACATTAAATGCCTCCAAATGGTATTTAATTAACTTCCCGGGGTGAAGAAACCCTTTTTGAGAACTCAGAGTGAGTAAATTGGCCATTTTCATGCACTTTTAACCATTCCATAAATCTTGTGTTTTGGGCCCCTGGAAGCATGAAAATCACTTTAAACATGCTAATTTTAGCTCTAACACTGATGATCCACCTACAAATGTGAACTGACGTTCAAAAATAAAACATTTGAAAACGGACCATTTTCCACATTTCTGAAGCATGACGTAATGGGGGGGTGTTATCTCTTTTGTCGAAAATCAGCCGTTTTTGCTCGAACATTAAATGCCTCCAAATGGTATTTAATTAACTTCCCGGGGTGAAGAAACCCTTTTTGAGAACTCAGAGTGAGTAAATTGGCCATTTTCATGCACTTTTAACCATTCCATAAATCTTGTGTTTTGGGCCCCTGGAAGCATGAAAATCACTTTAAACATGCTAATTTTAGCTCTAACACTGATGATCCACCTACAAATGTGAACTGACGTTCAAAAATAAAACATTTGAAAACGGACCATTTTCCACATTTCTGAAGCATGACGTAATGGGGGGGTGTTATCTCTTTTGTCGAAAATCAGCCGTTTTTGCTCGAACATTAAATGCCTCCAAATGGTATTTAATTAACTTCCCGGGGTGAAGAAACCCTTTTTGAGAACTCAGAGTGAGTAAATTGGCCATTTTCATGCACTTTTAACCATTCCATAAATCTTGTGTTTTGGGCCCCTGGAAGCATGAAAATCACTTTAAACATGCTAATTTTAGCTCTAACACTGATGATCCACCTACAAATGTGAACTGACGTTCAAAAATAAAACATTTGAAAACGGACCATTTTCCACATTTCTGAAGCATGACGTAATGGGGGGGTGTTATCTCTTTTGTCGAAAATCAGCCGTTTTTGCTCGAACATTAAATGCCTCCAAATGGTATTTATTTCACTTCCCGAGCCCCTGGGAGCATGAAAATCACTTTAAACATGCTAATTTTAGCTCTAACACTGATGATCCATCTACAAATGTGAACTGACGTTCAAAAATAAAACATTTGAAAACGGACCATTTTCCACATTTCTGAAGCATGACGTAATGGGGGGGTGTTATCTCTTTTGTCGAAAATCAGCCGTTTTTGCTCTAACATTAAATGCCTCCAAATGGTATTTAATTAACTTCCCGGGCCCCTGGAAGCATGAAAATCACTTTAAACATGCTAATTTTAGCTCTAACACTGATGATCCACCTACAAATGTGAACTGACGTTCAAAAATAAAACATTTGAAAACGGACCATTTTCCACATTTCTGAAGCATGACGTAATGGGGGGGTGTTATCTCTTTTGTCGAAAATCAGCCGTTTTTGCTCGAACATTAAATGCCTCCAAATGGTATTTAATTAACTTCCCGAGCCCCTGGAAGCATGAAAATCACTTTAAACATGCTAATTTTAGCTCTAACACTGATGATCCACCTACAAATGTGAACTGACGTTCAAAAATAAAACATTTGAAAACGGACCATTTTCCACATTTCTGAAGCATGACGTAATGGGGGGGTGTTATCTCTTTTGTCGAAAATCAGCCGTTTTTGCTCGAACATTAAATGCCTCCAAATGGTATTTAATTAACTTCCCGGGGTGAAGAAACCCTTTTTGAGAACTCAGAGTGAGTAAATTGGCCATTTTCATGCACTTTTAACCATTCCATAAATCTTGTGTTTTGGGCCCCTGGAAGCATGAAAATCACTTTAAACATGCTAATTTTAGCTCTAACACTGATGATCCACCTACAAATGTGAACTGACGTTCAAAAATAAAACATTTGAAAACGGACCATTTTCCACATTTCTGAAGCATGACGTAATGGGGGGGTGTTATCTCTTTTGTCGAAAATCAGCCATTTTTGCTCGAACATTAAATGCCTCCGAATGGTATTTAATTAACTTCCCGGGGTGAAGAAACCCTTTTTGAGAACTCAGAGTGAGTAAATTGGCCATTTTCATGCACTTTTAACCATTCCATAAATCTTGTGTTTTGGGCCCCTGGAAGCATGAAAATCACTTTAAACATGCTAATTTTAGCTCTAACACTGATGATCCACCTACAAATGTGAACTGACGTTCAAAAATGAAACATTTGAAAACGGACCATTTTCCACATTACTGAAGCATGATGTAATGGGGGGGTGTTATCTCTTTTGTCGAAAATCAGCCTTTTTTGCTCTAACATTAAATGCCTCCAAATGGTATTTAATTAACTTCCCGGGGTGAAGAAACCCTTTTTGAGAACTCAGAGTGAGTAAATTGGCCATTTTCATGCACTTTTAACCATTCCATAAATCTTGTGTTTTGGGCCCCTGGAAGCATGAAAATCACTTTAAACATGCTAATTTTAGCTCTAACACTGATGATTCACCTACAAATGTGAACTGACGTTCAAAAATAAAACATTTGAAAACGGACCATTTTCCACATTTCTGAAGCATGACGTAATGGGGGGGGTGTTATCTCTTTTGTCGAAAATCAGCCGTTTTTGCTCGAACATTAAATGCCTCCAAATGGTATTTAATTAACTTCCCGGGGTGAAGAAACCCTTTTTGAGAACTCAGAGTGAGTAAATTGGCCATTTTCATGCACTTTTAACCATTCCATAAATCTTGTGTTTTGGGCCCCTGGAAGCATGAAAATCACTTTAAACATGCTAATTTTAGCTCTAACACTGATGATCCACCTACAAATGTGAACTGACGTTCAAAAATAAAACATTTGAAAACGGACCATTTTCCACATTTCTGAAGCATGACGTAATGGGGGGGTGTTATCTCTTTTGTCGAAAATCAGCCGTTTTTGCTCGAACATTAAATGCCTCCAAATGGTATTTAATTAACTTCCCGGGGTGAAGAAACCCTTTTTGAGAACTCAGAGTGAGTAAATTGGCCATTTTCATGCACTTTTAACCATTCCATAAATCTTGTGTTTTGGGCCCCTGGAAGCATGAAAATCACTTTAAACATGCTAATTTTAGCTCTAACACTGATGATCCACCTACAAATGTGAACTGACGTTCAAAAATAAAACATTTGAAAACGGACCATTTTCCACATTTCTGAAGCATGACGTAATGGGGGGGTGTTATCTCTTTTGTCGAAAATCAGCCGTTTTTGCTCGAACATTAAATGCCTCCAAATGGTATTTAATTAACTTCCCGGGGTGAAGAAACCCTTTTTGAGAACTCAGAGTGAGTAAATTGGCCATTTTCATGCACTTTTAACCATTCCATAAATCTTGTGTTTTGGGCCCCTGGAAGCATGAAAATCACTTTAAACATGCTAATTTTAGCTCTAACACTGATGATCCACCTACAAATGTGAACTGACGTTCAAAAATAAAACATTTGAAAACGGACCATTTTCCACATTTCTGAAGCATGACGTAATGGGGGGGTGTTATCTCTTTTGTCGAAAATCAGCCGTTTTTGCTCGAACATTAAATGCCTCCAAATGGTATTTAATTAACTTCCCGGGGTGAAGAAACCCTTTTTGAGAACTCAGAGTGAGTAAATTGGCCATTTTCATGCACTTTTAACCATTCCATAAATCTTGTGTTTTGGGCCCCTGGAAGCATGAAAATCACTTTAAACATGCTAATTTTAGCTCTAACACTGATGATCCACCTACAAATGTGAACTGACGTTCAAAAATAAAACATTTGAAAACGGACCATTTTCCACATTTCTGAAGCATGACGTAATGGGGGGGTGTTATCTCTTTTGTCGAAAATCAGCCATTTTTGCTCGAACATTAAATGCCTCCGAATGGTATTTAATTAACTTCCCGGGGTGAAGAAACCCTTTTTGAGAACTCAGAGTGAGTAAATTGGCCATTTTCATGCACTTTTAACCATTCCATAAATCTTGTGTTTTGGGCCCCTGGAAGCATGAAAATCACTTTAAACATGCTAATTTTAGCTCTAACACTGATGATCCACCTACAAATGTGAACTGACGTTCAAAAATGAAACATTTGAAAACGGACCATTTTCCACATTACTGAAGCATGATGTAATGGGGGGGTGTTATCTCTTTTGTCGAAAATCAGCCTTTTTTGCTCTAACATTAAATGCCTCCAAATGGTATTTAATTAACTTCCCGGGGTGAAGAAACCCTTTTTGAGAACTCAGAGTGAGTAAATTGGCCATTTTCATGCACTTTTAACCATTCCATAAATCTTGTGTTTTGGGCCCCTGGAAGCATGAAAATCACTTTAAACATGCTAATTTTAGCTCTAACACTGATGATTCACCTACAAATGTGAACTGACGTTCAAAAATAAAACATTTGAAAACGGACCATTTTCCACATTTCTGAAGCATGACGTAATGGGGGGGTGTTATCTCTTTTGTCGAAAATCAGCCGTTTTTGCTCGAACATTAAATGCCTCCAAATGGTATTTAATTAACTTCCCGGGGTGAAGAAACCCTTTTTGAGAACTCAGAGTGAGTAAATTGGCCATTTTCATGCACTTTTAACCATTCCATAAATCTTGTGTTTTGGGCCCCTGGAAGCATGAAAATCACTTTAAACATGCTAATTTTAGCTCTAACACTGATGATCCACCTACAAATGTGAACTGACGTTCAAAAATAAAACATTTGAAAACGGACCATTTTCCACATTTCTGAAGCATGACGTAATGGGGGGGTGTTATCTCTTTTGTCGAAAATCAGCCGTTTTTGCTCGAACATTAAATGCCTCCAAATGGTATTTAATTAACTTCCCGGGGTGAAGAAACCCTTTTTGAGAACTCAGAGTGAGTAAATTGGCCATTTTCATGCACTTTTAACCATTCCATAAATCTTGTGTTTTGGGCCCCTGGAAGCATGAAAATCACTTTAAACATGCTAATTTTAGCTCTAACACTGATGATCCACCTACAAATGTGAACTGACGTTCAAAAATAAAACATTTGAAAACGGACCATTTTCCACATTTCTGAAGCATGACGTAATGGGGGGGTGTTATCTCTTTTGTCGAAAATCAGCCGTTTTTGCTCGAACATTAAATGCCTCCAAATGGTATTTAATTAACTTCCCGGGGTGAAGAAACCCTTTTTGAGAACTCAGAGTGAGTAAATTGGCCATTTTCATGCACTTTTAACCATTCCATAAATCTTGTGTTTTGGGCCCCTGGAAGCATGAAAATCACTTTAAACATGCTAATTTCAGCTCTAACACTGATGATCCACCTACAAATGTGAACTGACGTTCAAAAATAAAACATTTGAAAACGGACCATTTTCCACATTTCTGAAGCATGACGTAATGGGGGGGTGTTATCTCTTTTGTCGAAAATCAGCCGTTTTTGCTCGAACATTAAATGCCTCCAAATGGTATTTAATTAACTTCCCGGGGTGAAGAAACCCTTTTTGAGAACTCAGAGTGAGTAAATTGGCCATTTTCATGCACTTTTAACCATTCCATAAATCTTGTGTTTTGGGCCCCTGGAAGCATGAAAATCACTTTAAACATGCTAATTTTAGCTCTAACACTGATGATCCACCTACAAATGTGAACTGACGTTCAAAAATAAAACATTTGAAAACGGACCATTTTCCACATTTCTGAAGCATGACGTAATGGGGGGGTGTTATCTCTTTTGTCGAAAATCAGCCGTTTTTGCTCGAACATTAAATGCCTCCAAATGGTATTTATTTCACTTCCCGAGCCCCTGGGAGCATGAAAATCACTTTAAACATGCTAATTTTAGCTCTAACACTGATGATCCATCTACAAATGTGAACTGACGTTCAAAAATAAAACATTTGAAAACGGACCATTTTCCACATTTCTGAAGCATGACGTAATGGGGGGGTGTTATCTCTTTTGTCGAAAATCAGCCGTTTTTGCTCTAACATTAAATGCCTCCAAATGGTATTTAATTAACTTCCCGGGGTGAAGAAACCCTTTTTGAGAACTCAGAGTGAGTAAATTGGCCATTTTCATGCACTTTTAACCATTCCATAAATCTTGTGTTTTGGGCCCCTGGAAGCATGAAAATCACTTTAAACATGCTAATTTTAGCTCTAACACTGATGATCCACCTACAAATGTGAACTGACGTTCAAAAATAAAACATTTGAAAACGGACCATTTTCCACATTTCTGAAGCATGACGTAATGGGGGGGTGTTATCTCTTTTGTCGAAAATCAGCCGTTTTTGCTCTAACATTAAATGCCTCCAAATGGTATTTAATTAACTTCCCGGGGTGAAAAAACCCTTTTTGAGAACTCAGAGTGAGTAAATTGGCCATTTTCATGCACTTTTAACCATTCCATAAATCTTGTGTTTTGGGCCCCTGGAAGCATGAAAATCACTTTAAACATGCTAATTTTAGCTCTAACACTGATGATCCACCTACAAATGTGAACTGACGTTCAAAAATAAAACATTTGAAAACGGACCATTTTCCACATTTCTGAAGCATGACGTAATGGGGGGGTGTTATCTCTTTTGTCGAAAATCAGCTGTTTTTGCTCGAACATTAAATGCCTCCAAATGGTATTTAATTAACTTCCCGGGGTGAAGAAACCCTTTTTGAGAACTCAGAGTGAGTAAATTGGCCATTTTCATGCACTTTTAACCATTCCATAAATCTTGTGTTTTGGGCCCCTGGAAGCATGAAAATCACTTTAAACATGCTAATTTTAGCTCTAACACTGATGATCCACCTACAAATGTGAACTGACGTTCAAAAATAAAACATTTGAAAACGGACCATTTTCCACATTTCTGAAGCATGACGTAATGGGGGGGTGTTATCTCTTTTGTCGAAAATCAGCCGTTTTTGCTCGAACATTAAATGCCTCCAAATGGTATTTAATTAACTTCCCGGGGTGAAGAAACCCTTTTTGAGAACTCAGAGTGAGTAAATTGGCCATTTTCATGCACTTTTAACCATTCCATAAATCTTGTGTTTTGGGCCCCTGGAAGCATGAAAATCACTTTAAACATGCTAATTTTAGCTCTAACACTGATGATCCACCTACAAATGTGAACTGACGTTCAAAAATAAAACATTTGAAAACGGACCATTTTCCACATTTCTGAAGCATGACGTAATGGGGGGGTGTTATCTCTTTTGTCGAAAATCAGCCGTTTTTGCTCGAACATTAAATGCCTCCAAATGGTATTTAATTAACTTCCCGGGGTGAAGAAACCCTTTTTGAGAACTCAGAGTGAGTAAATTGGCCATTTTCATGCACTTTTAACCATTCCATAAATCTTGTGTTTTGGGCCCCTGGAAGCATGAAAATCACTTTAAACATGCTAATTTTAGCTCTAACACTGATGATCCACCTACAAATGTGAACTGACGTTCAAAAATAAAACATTTGAAAACGGACCATTTTCCACATTTCTGAAGCATGACGTAATGGGGGGGTGTTATCTCTTTTGTCGAAAATCAGCCGTTTTTGCTCGAACATTAAATGCCTCCAAATGGTATTTAATTAACTTCCCGGGGTGAAGAAACCCTTTTTGAGAACTCAGAGTGAGTAAATTGGACATTTTCATGCACTTTTAACCATTCCATAAATCTTGTGTTTTGGGCCCCTGGAAGCATGAAAATCACTTTAAACATGCTAATTTTAGCTCTAACACTGATGATCCACCTACAAATGTGAACTGACGTTCAAAAATAAAACATTTGAAAACGGACCATTTTCCACATTTCTGAAGCATGACGTAATGGGGGGGTGTTATCTCTTTTGTCGAAAATCAGCCGTTTTTGCTCGAACATTAAATGCCTCCAAATGGTATTTAATTAACTTCCCGGGGTGAAGAAACCCTTTTTGAGAACTCAGAGTGAGTAAATTGGCCATTTTCATGCACTTTTAACCATTCCATAAATCTTGTGTTTTGGGCCCCTGGAAGCATGAAAATCACTTTAAACATGCTAATTTTAGCTCTAACACTGATGATCCACCTACAAATGTGAACTGACGTTCAAAAATAAAACATTTGAAAACGGACCATTTTCCACATTTCTGAAGCATGACGTAATGGGGGGGTGTTATCTCTTTTGTCGAAAATCAGCCATTTTTGCTCGAACATTAAATGCCTCCGAATGGTATTTAATTAACTTCCCGGGGTGAAGAAACCCTTTTTGAGAACTCAGAGTGAGTAAATTGGCCATTTTCATGCACTTTTAACCATTCCATAAATCTTGTGTTTTGGGCCCCTGGAAGCATGAAAATCACTTTAAACATGCTAATTTTAGCTCTAACACTGATGATCCACCTACAAATGTGAACTGACGTTCAAAAATGAAACATTTGAAAACGGACCATTTTCCACATTACTGAAGCATGATGTAATGGGGGGGTGTTATCTCTTTTGTCGAAAATCAGCCTTTTTTGCTCTAACATTAAATGCCTCCAAATGGTATTTAATTAACTTCCCGGGGTGAAGAAACCCTTTTTGAGAACTCAGAGTGAGTAAATTGGCCATTTTCATGCACTTTTAACCATTCCATAAATCTTGTGTTTTGGGCCCCTGGAAGCATGAAAATCACTTTAAACATGCTAATTTTAGCTCTAACACTGATGATTCACCTACAAATGTGAACTGACGTTCAAAAATAAAACATTTGAAAACGGACCATTTTCCACATTTCTGAAGCATGACGTAATGGGGGGGTGTTATCTCTTTTGTCGAAAATCAGCCGTTTTTGCTCGAACATTAAATGCCTCCAAATGGTATTTAATTAACTTCCCGGGGTGAAGAAACCCTTTTTGAGAACTCAGAGTGAGTAAATTGGCCATTTTCATGCACTTTTAACCATTCCATAAATCTTGTGTTTTGGGCCCCTGGAAGCATGAAAATCACTTTAAACATGCTAATTTTAGCTCTAACACTGATGATCCACCTACAAATGTGAACTGACGTTCAAAAATAAAACATTTGAAAACGGACCATTTTCCACATTTCTGAAGCATGACGTAATGGGGGGGTGTTATCTCTTTTGTCGAAAATCAGCCGTTTTTGCTCGAACATTAAATGCCTCCAAATGGTATTTAATTAACTTCCCGGGGTGAAGAAACCCTTTTTGAGAACTCAGAGTGAGTAAATTGGCCATTTTCATGCACTTTTAACCATTCCATAAATCTTGTGTTTTGGGCCCCTGGAAGCATGAAAATCACTTTAAACATGCTAATTTTAGCTCTAACACTGATGATCCACCTACAAATGTGAACTGACGTTCAAAAATAAAACATTTGAAAACGGACCATTTTCCACATTTCTGAAGCATGACGTAATGGGGGGGTGTTATCTCTTTTGTCGAAAATCAGCCGTTTTTGCTCGAACATTAAATGCCTCCAAATGGTATTTAATTAACTTCCCGGGGTGAAGAAACCCTTTTTGAGAACTCAGAGTGAGTAAATTGGCCATTTTCATGCACTTTTAACCATTCCATAAATCTTGTGTTTTGGGCCCCTGGAAGCATGAAAATCACTTTAAACATGCTAATTTCAGCTCTAACACTGATGATCCACCTACAAATGTGAACTGACGTTCAAAAATAAAACATTTGAAAACGGACCATTTTCCACATTTCTGAAGCATGACGTAATGGGGGGGTGTTATCTCTTTTGTCGAAAATCAGCCGTTTTTGCTCGAACATTAAATGCCTCCAAATGGTATTTAATTAACTTCCCGGGGTGAAGAAACCCTTTTTGAGAACTCAGAGTGAGTAAATTGGCCATTTTCATGCACTTTTAACCATTCCATAAATCTTGTGTTTTGGGCCCCTGGAAGCATGAAAATCACTTTAAACATGCTAATTTTAGCTCTAACACTGATGATCCACCTACAAATGTGAACTGACGTTCAAAAATAAAACATTTGAAAACGGACCATTTTCCACATTTCTGAAGCATGACGTAATGGGGGGGTGTTATCTCTTTTGTCGAAAATCAGCCGTTTTTGCTCGAACATTAAATGCCTCCAAATGGTATTTATTTCACTTCCCGAGCCCCTGGGAGCATGAAAATCACTTTAAACATGCTAATTTTAGCTCTAACACTGATGATCCATCTACAAATGTGAACTGACGTTCAAAAATAAAACATTTGAAAACGGACCATTTTCCACATTTCTGAAGCATGACGTAATGGGGGGGTGTTATCTCTTTTGTCGAAAATCAGCCGTTTTTGCTCTAACATTAAATGCCTCCAAATGGTATTTAATTAACTTCCCGGGGTGAAGAAACCCTTTTTGAGAACTCAGAGTGAGTAAATTGGCCATTTTCATGCACTTTTAACCATTCCATAAATCTTGTGTTTTGGGCCCCTGGAAGCATGAAAATCACTTTAAACATGCTAATTTTAGCTCTAACACTGATGATCCACCTACAAATGTGAACTGACGTTCAAAAATAAAACATTTGAAAACGGACCATTTTCCACATTTCTGAAGCATGACGTAATGGGGGGGTGTTATCTCTTTTGTCGAAAATCAGCCGTTTTTGCTCTAACATTAAATGCCTCCAAATGGTATTTAATTAACTTCCCGGGGTGAAAAAACCCTTTTTGAGAACTCAGAGTGAGTAAATTGGCCATTTTCATGCACTTTTAACCATTCCATAAATCTTGTGTTTTGGGCCCCTGGAAGCATGAAAATCACTTTAAACATGCTAATTTTAGCTCTAACACTGATGATCCACCTACAAATGTGAACTGACGTTCAAAAATAAAACATTTGAAAACGGACCATTTTCCACATTTCTGAAGCATGACGTAATGGGGGGGTGTTATCTCTTTTGTCGAAAATCAGCTGTTTTTGCTCGAACATTAAATGCCTCCAAATGGTATTTAATTAACTTCCCGGGGTGAAGAAACCCTTTTTGAGAACTCAGAGTGAGTAAATTGGCCATTTTCATGCACTTTTAACCATTCCATAAATCTTGTGTTTTGGGCCCCTGGAAGCATGAAAATCACTTTAAACATGCTAATTTTAGCTCTAACACTGATGATCCACCTACAAATGTGAACTGACGTTCAAAAATAAAACATTTGAAAACGGACCATTTTCCACATTTCTGAAGCATGACGTAATGGGGGGGTGTTATCTCTTTTGTCGAAAATCAGCCGTTTTTGCTCGAACATTAAATGCCTCCAAATGGTATTTAATTAACTTCCCGGGGTGAAGAAACCCTTTTTGAGAACTCAGAGTGAGTAAATTGGCCATTTTCATGCACTTTTAACCATTCCATAAATCTTGTGTTTTGGGCCCCTGGAAGCATGAAAATCACTTTAAACATGCTAATTTTAGCTCTAACACTGATGATCCACCTACAAATGTGAACTGACGTTCAAAAATAAAACATTTGAAAACGGACCATTTTCCACATTTCTGAAGCATGACGTAATGGGGGGGTGTTATCTCTTTTGTCGAAAATCAGCCGTTTTTGCTCGAACATTAAATGCCTCCAAATGGTATTTAATTAACTTCCCGGGGTGAAGAAACCCTTTTTGAGAACTCAGAGTGAGTAAATTGGCCATTTTCATGCACTTTTAACCATTCCATAAATCTTGTGTTTTGGGCCCCTGGAAGCATGAAAATCACTTTAAACATGCTAATTTTAGCTCTAACACTGATGATCCACCTACAAATGTGAACTGACGTTCAAAAATAAAACATTTGAAAACGGACCATTTTCCACATTTCTGAAGCATGACGTAATGGGGGGGTGTTATCTCTTTTGTCGAAAATCAGCCGTTTTTGCTCGAACATTAAATGCCTCCAAATGGTATTTAATTAACTTCCCGGGGTGAAGAAACCCTTTTTGAGAACTCAGAGTGAGTAAATTGGACATTTTCATGCACTTTTAACCATTCCATAAATCTTGTGTTTTGGGCCCCTGGAAGCATGAAAATCACTTTAAACATGCTAATTTTAGCTCTAACACTGATGATCCACCTACAAATGTGAACTGACGTTCAAAAATAAAACATTTGAAAACGGACCATTTTCCACATTTCTGAAGCATGACGTAATGGGGGGGTGTTATCTCTTTTGTCGAAAATCAGCCGTTTTTGCTCGAACATTAAATGCCTCCAAATGGTATTTATTTCACTTCCCGAGCCCCTGGAAGCATGAAAATCACTTTAAACATGCTAATTTTAGCTCTAACACTGATGATCCACCTACAAATGTGAACTTACGTTCAAAAATAAAACATTTGAAAACGGACCATTTTCCACATTTCTGAAGCATGACGTAATGGGGGGGTGTTATCTCTTTTGTCGAAAATCAGCCGTTTTTGCTCGAACATTAAATGCCTCCAAATGGTATTTAATTAACTTCCCGAGCCCCTGGAAGCATGAAAATCACTTTAAACATGCTAATTTTAGCTCTAACACTGATGATCCACCTACAAATGTGAACTGACGTTCAAAAATAAAACATTTGAAAACGGACCATTTTCCACATTTCTGAAGCATGACGTAATGGGGGGGTGTTATCTCTTTTGTCGAAAATCAGCCGTTTTTGCTTGAACATTAAATGCCTCCAAATGGTATTTAATTAACTTCCCGGGGTGAAGAAACCCTTTTTGAGAACTAAGAGTGAGTAAATTGGCCATTTTCATGCACTTTTAACCATTCCATAAATCTTGTGTTTTGGGCCCCTGGAAGCATGAAAATCACTTTAAACATGCTAATTTTAGCTCTAACACTGATGATCCACCTACAAATGTGAACTGACGTTCAAAAATAAAACATTTGAAAACGGACCATTTTCCACATTTCTGAAGCATGACGTAATGGGGGGGTGTTATCTCTTTTGTCGAAAATCAGCCGTTTTTGCTCGAACATTAAATGCCTCCAAATGGTATTTAATTAACTTCCCGGGGTGAAGAAACCCTTTTCGAGAACTCAGAGTGAGTAAATTGGCCATTTTCATGCACTTTTAACCATTCCATACATCTTGTGTTTTGGGCCCCTGGAAGCATGAAAATCACTTTAAACATGCTAATTTTAGCTCTAACACTGATGATCCACCTACAAATGTGAACTGACGTTCAAAAATAAAACATTTGAAAACGGACCATTTTCCACATTTCTGAAGCATGACGCAATGGGGGGGTGTTATCTCTTTTGTCGAAAATCAGCCGTTTTTGCTCTAACATTAAATGCCTCCAAATGGTATTTAATTAACTTCCCGGGGTGAAGAAACCCTTTTTGAGAACTAAGAGTGAGTAAATTGGCCATTTTCATGCACTTTTAACCATTCCATAAATCTTGTGTTTTGGGCCCCTGGAAGCATGAAAATCACTTTAAACATGCTAATTTTAGCTCTAACACTGATGATCCACCTACAAATGTGAACTGACGTTCAAAAATAAAACATTTGAAAACGGACCATTTTCCACATTTCTGAAGCATGACGTAATGGGGGGGTGTTATCTCTTTTGTCGAAAATCAGCCGTTTTTGCTCGAACATTAAATGC
Source organism: Lissotriton vulgaris (assembly GCF_964263255.1). Taxonomy (NCBI): domain Eukaryota; kingdom Metazoa; phylum Chordata; class Amphibia; order Caudata; family Salamandridae; genus Lissotriton; species Lissotriton vulgaris. The sequence continues at coordinate 603,073 of NW_028243273.1, read as the reverse complement.
CTCCAAATGGTATTTAATTAACTTCCCGGGGTGAAGAAACCCTTTTTGAGAACTCAGAGTGAGTAAATTGGCCATTTTCATGCACTTTTAACCATTCCATACATCTTGTGTTTTGGGCCCCTGGAAGCATGAAAATCACTTTAAACATGCTAATTTTAGCTCTAACACTGATGATCCACCTACAAATGTGAACTGACGTTCAAAAATAAAACATTTGAAAACGGACCATTTTCCACATTTCTGAAGCATGACGCAATGGGGGGGTGTTATCTCTTTTGTCGAAAATCAGCCGTTTTTGCTCTAACATTAAATGCCTCCAAATGGTATTTAATTAACTTCCCGGGGTGAAGAAACCCTTTTTGAGAACTCAGAGTGAGTAAATTGGCCATTTTCATGCACTTTTAACCATTCCATAAATCTTGTGTTTTGGGCCCCTGGAAGCATGAAAATCACTTTAAACATGCTAATTTTAGCTCTAACACTGATGATCCACCTACAAATGTGAACTGACGTTCAAAAATAAAACATTTGAAAACGGACCATTTTCCACATTTCTGAAGCATGACGTAATGGGGGGGTGTTATCTCTTTTGTCGAAAATCAGCCGTTTTTGCTCGAACATTAAATGCCTCCAAATGGTATTTAATTAACTTCCCGGGGTGAAGAAACCCTTTTTGAGAACTCAGAGTGAGTAAATTGGCCATTTTCATGCACTTTTAACCATTCCATAAATCTTGTGTTTTGGGCCCCTGGAAGCATGAAAATCACTTTAAACATGCTAATTTTAGCTCTAACACTGATGATCCACCTACAAATGTGAACTGACGTTCAAAAATAAAACATTTGAAAACGGACCATTTTCCACATTTCTGAAGCATGACGTAATGGGGGGGTGTTATCTCTTTTGTCGAAAATCAGCCGTTTTTGCTCGAACATTAAATGCCTCCAAATGGTATTTAATTAACTTCCCGGGGTGAAGAAACCCTTTTTGAGAACTCAGAGTGAGTAAATTGGCCATTTTCATGCACTTTTAACCATTCCATAAATCTTGTGTTTTGGGCCCCTGGAAGCATGAAAATCACTTTAAACATGCTAATTTTAGCTCTAACACTGATGATCCACCTACAAATGTGAACTGACGTTCAAAAATAAAACATTTGAAAACGGACCATTTTCCACATTTCTGAAGCATGACGTAATGGGGGGGTGTTATCTCTTTTGTCGAAAATCAGCCGTTTTTGCTCGAACATTAAATGCCTCCAAATGGTATTTATTTCACTTCCCGAGCCCCTGGGAGCATGAAAATCACTTTAAACATGCTAATTTTAGCTCTAACACTGATGATCCACCTACAAATGTGAACTGACGTTCAAAAATAAAACATTTGAAAACGGACCATTTTCCACATTTCTGAAGCATGACGTAATGGGGGGGTGTTATCTCTTTTGTCGAAAATCAGCCGTTTTTGCTCGAACATTAAATGCCTCCAAATGGTATTTATTTCACTTCCCGAGCCCCTGGAAGCATGAAAATCACTTTAAACATGCTAATTTTAGCTCTAACACTGATGATCCACCTACAAATGTGAACTGACGTTCAAAAATAAAACATTTGAAAACGGACCATTTTCCACATTTCTGAAGCATGACGTAATGGGGGGGTGTTATCTCTTTTGTCGAAAATCAGCCGTTTTTGCTCTAACATTAAATGCCTCCAAATGGTATTTAATTAACTTCCCGGGGTGAAGAAACCCTTTTTGAGAACTCAGAGTGAGTAAATTGGCCATTTTCATGCACTTTTAACCATTCCATAAATCTTGTGTTTTGGGCCCCTGGAAGCATGAAAATCACTTTAAACATGCTAATTTTAGCTCCAACACTGATGATCCACCTACAAATGTGAACTGACGTTCAAAAATAAAACATTTGAAAACGGACCATTTTCCACATTTCTGAAGCATGACGTAATGGGGGGGTGTTATCTCTTTTGTCGAAAATCAGCCGTTTTTGCTCTAACATTAAATGCCTCCAAATGGTATTTAATTAACTTCCCGGGGTGAAGAAACCCTTTTTGAGAACTCAGAGTGAGTAAATTGGCCATTTTCATGCACTTTTAACCATTCCATAAATCTTGTGTTTTGGGCCCCTGGAAGCATGAAAATCACTTTAAACATGCTAATTTTAGCTCTAACACTGATGATCCACCTACAAATGTGAACTGACGTTCAAAAATAAAACATTTGAAAACGGACCATTTTCCACATTTCTGAAGCATGACGTAATGGGGGGGTGTTATCTCTTTTGTCGAAAATCAGCCGTTTTTGCTCGAACATTAAATGCCTCCAAATGGTATTTAATTAACTTCCCGGGGTGAAGAAACCCTTTTTGAGAACTCAGAGTGAGTAAATTGGCCATTTTCATGCACTTTTAACCATTCCATAAATCTTGTGTTTTGGGCCCCTGGAAGCATGAAAATCACTTTAAACATGCTAATTTTAGCTCTAACACTGATGATCCACCTACAAATGTGAACTGACGTTCAAAAATAAAACATTTGAAAACGGACCATTTTCCACATTTCTGAAGCATGACGTAATGGGGGGGTGTTATCTCTTTTGTCGAAAATCAGCCGTTTTTGCTCGAACATTAAATGCCTCCAAATGGTATTTAATTAACTTCCCGGGGTGAAGAAACCCTTTTTGAGAACTCAGAGTGAGTAAATTGGACATTTTCATGCACTTTTAACCATTCCATAAATCTTGTGTTTTGGGCCCCTGGAAGCATGAAAATCACTTTAAACATGCTAATTTTAGCTCTAACACTGATGATCCACCTACAAATGTGAACTGACGTTCAAAAATAAAACATTTGAAAACGGACCATTTTCCACATTTCTGAAGCATGACGTAATGGGGGGTGTTATCTCTTTTGTCGAAAATCAGCCGTTTTTGCTCGAACATTAAATGCCTCCAAATGGTATTTATTTCACTTCCCGAGCCCCTGGAAGCATGAAAATCACTTTAAACATGCTAATTTTAGCTCTAACACTGATGATCCACCTACAAATGTGAACTT